>NW_020230316.1:698595-923996 GCF_003227715.2 Harpegnathos saltator | reverse complement strand
ATTTGGTTGGAGTTTGACCTTCTGTGCGGTATGTCGCATTTCTTCGATAGTTGAGAAGCGATACCGGTGTTATGTTGGATGAAGCTGAACCGCAATCATATCGATTATTACCCTTGATAGCGGGAAGACTATAGGTTGAGAAAAGCAAGATGATCCCACGATGCATCTGAAATTGTGATTATCCTAATCACTAAACTTATTCTTGCTTTACTTGGAATATGTAGAGATATCGAAGTCTATTAGAATGAATCGATACGAGCTGGTTCTTTTGCAATTTGAATTCTGAAGTGGTGATGTTTATTATCTCTAGTACTTCGTGTGGCCAGGTATTGATCCTCCGAATTTTCCGGGTTTTAGGTCCCTTTAATAAGACCAGACATAATCTCCTGGTTTAAAAAGTAATGAGGATTTAATTTTTTATCGTAATGCCCTTAGATTTTACTTTAACGTCAGCAATGTCATTTGCTTGTACTTGCATTTTGTGTAATCGAGTAAATAGTTGTCTCAAGTAATCCCTCATATGTTTTTATTTTGTCGTTTTCGATAAATGGTATCGTTGACGGCATTCTCGCGGGTCTACCGAAAACTAATTCGTATGTTGTGTGTGGTTTAGTGCCTTCTGTATGCAAGTATTTTGTAATTTTGATTGCTAAGTCTACCCATGTCATCCCATTTCCTTTTCATTGGTTTGCCGTATTGTTTAAATATTCCCTAGTGCGTGGTGAGATTCTTTCCAAGGAACCATTTGATTGTGGATGGAAGGCAGTTGTACGAAACCTTCGTATTCTGTAGTATTTTGCTACTTTCCTTATTAGATCGCTGGTGAAATTTCTTCCTTGGTCGGTGAGCACAGCTTTAGGTGGTCCAAAAATAGCGATAAATCTCTTCACAAATTTATCGGCTAATGTTGCAGCAGTTTGATCCGGTAATGGTACGGCTAAGCCTGAATTTACTTAGTTGATCTTGCATTGTGAGAATATATTCGTTACCATTTTTAGTACGTGGTAATGGTCCTACTATATCCATGGCAATTTTATCGAATGTCCATCCTGGAGTATCCGTTATTACCATAGGTTGTTTAGTTTTTACTCGGACCAATTTCTTTAACTGGCATTGCAGACATTGTCGAATATGACGTCGGACATCTGATTTCAGATTTTCCCAATAATAATTCTGACGAATTCTGTTGTATGTTTTAGTTACTCCTTTGTGACCTCCTACTGGAGTGCAATGCATTTCCTGAAGTATTGCTTCGCGTATATCTTCTGGTGGATATTTGATCAAGCCTTTGCAAATAATTATTCGTATGGCTGAATCCAAGAATCCTGTCTGAAATTTAGTTTTGATATCGTTCTATGGTACATTCAGAATATATTCGCTCTTGGCTACACTTATACTTGCGAGATTCATACTCTCAGCAGTCTGCAAATTGATTATTGCTTGTGTTATATTTTTTAATATCATAGTTGGGTCTTCCTTCTGATCTTCGTTAATCGGTAATATAATGTGATACCTCTTGTTTCTTTTTATAAATTTTGCGATGCTTATTGATAGATTTGTAACTTTCGGCATTTCTTGTCTTTCGAATAATTTATTTCCTCCATCATCCACAGGATTCCCTGAGATATATGTAAAATATAGCAAATTATCTTTGCGTAGGAAATGTAAATCTCTGGAGTCTATCAAATTGCTTTCTTTGCTTTGTGATTTCGTATTAATTGTTGCAAGTGGTTCGCAGTCATTGTCTTCTTCGTCCGTGTCCTCAAGTAGAGGTTTCGGCGGTAGGTTTTGTTTCTTCGGTTTTACGACCTCTTCATATGGTTCGGCTGTTTTGGTCAGCTGTTTCGCTCGACTTCGGGTCATAATAGCCCGAGAGGCTTCGGTAGGTCCCTGTGCAGAATCCCTGTATTCAGTATTCGTAGGTCCAGGCATATGGACCAAGGCCTCCACTGTTTGTGTTTTTGGAAATTCCATTGTTTCTCCGTCGGTCAGTGGCGAAATATTCTCGAGAGAGTCTACAGTCAGTGCGCGGTCGTCGGAAGGATGCGTGTCGCGAACGTTCTCCTCGGTTGATTCCTCGATATGTGGGTGATCATTTGTGAGATGTCCTTCGTGACCGTCTTCTTCGTGTGATTCTTCAATGTCGCTATCTTCTTCAAGAAGGCGTTGGATAATTTCTGCATCCTTTGGATCTGTTCGGAACTAGCCCGAACATATGATAGTTCCGGAGAGCTGGCTGGAAGTACGGGATCGCAGAGCGACGTCCGCCTGCGTCTAGGCTCGCTCGAGTCCGCTCGGTGACCGTCCGGTCGTCCTGATCAAAGGCCGGGGCCTCGTAAGGCGACCACAGACCCTGCTGATCAAGCAACGTCGCGCGCCGACTGGGCCATGCCCAGGGACGGCGGCGAGAACAAGAGAGAAGAAGCACGCGCACGTGCCGACGTAAAGTGACACGCAGTGTAAACGCAATGGACGCAATAAACGCAGTAGTAACGCAGAAAAGAATAACGCAGAAGAACCTAAACATAGCTATATACAAGCGAAATAACGTCCCGCTTACGCTTACGCAAGTCCCGCAGGACACACGTCCGTGACGTCAACGGTGCGCGGCACCCGAAGCACGCCAAGGACGTGCAACGAAACGACCTCCGTCGTTTCGGATGGCCTGCCCTTCCGGGCGTAATGGCCAATAGCCAGCCACGGTCCCGAGGACGCGTGGAAACGGAGCTCCGAGAGCTCCGGCTCGCAGGACGACCAAGTCGCTCCTGCGAGAAAGCCAAGTTCCCAATGGACACTTGGACGAAGGAGCGCGAACGCTCTAGGACTGCGACCGAGCCGCTTCAAAACCGCCAAGGTCCCCTACGGACACTTGGGCAATAAGGGAGCTCGAAGCTCCGAGGAGACGGTCGAGTCGCTCCTAAGATCACGGCAACGCCGTGAGTCCGAGATCACAAACGAGATTCGAACCATTTGCCTCAACCCAGCAGGGTGTATCGGCGCCACCTTCAACTCAGCAGAGTCTATAGAGCAGTGGTTCGAATCTGAACGAAATACCGATCGCCCTAGGAAGCGCGTCAGTAATCACCAGTACACGATGCACTAACGCGTAGCACTACTTGCTACCTAAACTGGCCAGGCAGAAGACAAAACAAGGCAAGGACCAGGCATCGCGCGCCTGGTTATATATCCGAGCGGTCGAATCTTGCCCGCGGGCAGCGGAATCGCGTGCCGCGCCGTGTAGCGGCCGCGGTTGGACCTAGTGGGGGTCCCGCGCGCTCGCTCGCGAGAACCCGAGTCCCCCGCCGCCAGCGAGAATGTCCCGGGCACCAGGCCGCCCGCCTTGCAGCGTTGACTCGCACCGATTTTCCGTACGGCATCACGTGCCGTACGGAACAGGATCATTTGGATTTAATTTGCTTCTTGTATTTATCATCTTGCAATCCTTTGAAGGTGAGTCAATAGGATTCCGTGACAATGCATCCGCATTTATATTAGTTTTCCCGGCCTTATAAACTACATAATCATACTCAGATAATTTCAATCTCCATCGAAGTATTCGCATGTTCGCATCCTGAGCGTTCTTAAACCACATTAGAGGTTTATGATCTGTTACAAGAGTGAATTTTCTTCCGTATAAATACGGTCTAAAATGCTTAACACAATATATTATTGCTAAAGCTTCCTTTTTGTAAGTATCATATTTTATTTCATTCTCACTCAGGGTATGAGATGCGTAAGCTATAGGTCGATCCTTATTAATAACTCCTTGAGATAGAATTCCGCCTATGGCATAACCGGATGCGTCGGTTGTTAAAATAAATGATTTTGAGAAATCGGGGTATTGCAGCACAGGTTCCTTACATAATTCGTTCTTTAGTATTGTGAATGATTGTTGTTGTTCTAATCCCCATTGGAAAGGTATTTCCTTTTTTAATAGTTGTGTTAAAGGTCTTGATAATTTAGAAAATTCAGGAATAAATCTCCTGTAGTACCCCGCTAATCCCAAAAATTGTTTAATATTTCTTGGTGTTTTTGGTATTGGAAATTCGTGTACAGCTTCTAGTTTTTTAGGATCCGGTTTCACTCCTCCATTGCTAATCACATGACCTAAATAATTGACTTCTCTGCGTAAAAATTGACATTTATCGGGTTGTAATTTTAAATTAGCTTCTTTGAGTCGTTGCATTAATTTTTCGAATTTATGTTTGTGTTCTTCTAGAGATGATGCGTATACTACAATATCATCCAAGTAAACAAATGCTTCCTGTCCTTGTATTCCCGATAAAACGATGTCCATTAATCGCTGAAAAGTTGCAGGAGCATTTTTTAAACCGAAAGGCATACGATTAAACTCATAATGTCCAAAAGGTGTGGTAAACGCGGTTTTATGTCTATCGCGAGGATCCATTTCAATTTGATGGAATCCTGAAGCTAAATCAAATACAGAAAATTATTGAGCTCCACCGAGTTGATCTAGGATGTCGATTATATTAGGTAACGGATAAGCGTCTCCAATAGTTTTATCATTTAATAAACGAAAATCCAATACCATACACCATCGCTTATTGCCCAATTGATCTGCCTTTTTGGGTACAATCCAAATTGGAGTATTATACGGCGATTAAGAAGGCCGAATAATACTATTGGCTAATAGTTCTTGTACTTGTTTGTCAATTTCTTGTTTGTGAATTTGAGGAAATCTATATTGTTTTGTATTAATTGGATATTCGTCTATAGTCGGTATGCAATGTTGCAGTACGTGCGTCGAAGTCAGTTGTTCTCCAGGCAAATAGAAGCAATCTTGATGAGATTGTATTAATGCAATTATGCTACTAGTTTCGTTTTTATTTAAATGGTTAAAATCCATTAGGTCAAATAGTCTGTCTAATCGTTCGTCATCATGGTTGTCGGTTGAATTTATTTGGAGAACGTTTGTATGCAACTTTGAATTAATGAAATTGTTATTGAGATAAGTGGCAGTGTCTATAGCGCACTGTTGTTTTGTTCCGTCGTATCGTTGAGACGTGTCAATGTTTCGTCCGTTCGTCAAGAAATCGGCTGCTGCAGGCTTTCCAGCATTTGTAGTTGAGACTGGGAGAGCTAGAACTGTCGTATTGTTATTAGAAGCGTGATTACATTTAAATTCAATTGCATTATTTTGGTCGGAAGATTGTAAAGATTCCTGGTTACGAGGGAAAATTGAAAGATCAATTACTGGCACACAGTTAGCATCATTTATAATATTTTCATTTCTATCTGTATAATTCTCATTGCATTTTTTAATTTTTTGAGTTTTAACATTTTCATAGGAAGCCTTAAATACTCCCTCTTGAGTTTCATTAAATTTTGTACATATCTTTTCAGTTACATTTGAGAAATTATATTCTGGATAATACGATTGTATCTTATCGTGTGACTCTTCTTCGATAATATATATACTTTCATTAGTTTTTAGAGTATTTTCCTTAGAGTTATTATATATTTCAAGAGATTTTTCTTCCTGGTTACCCACTTTCTCCCTTGGACGAGGAATCTGGAAATTGTCCCCTTGGTCGGGAGGATCGTGGTTTGGATAGGAGAATTGGGAATTTTTCCTTGAAATCTTATTTAAGTCTTTGCCTAATCCTACAAGAAGAGTCGATTCGAACATTTTTTGTTGATTAATTTTTTCTTTTTGTTTAAGGAGCATGGAAGGTCGCTCCTTGCTTCTTATTCTGAATTTTCGTCACTAGGCGGGGAAGTTGAGATTGATTCCCCTTTTCAAAATTTTTGTTTTCAACATTTCTTGATTCGACAGGGGTTGCGAGATTTTCCTCCGGTGAGTTAATATGTATATAATTAAATGTACCTTGGCCGTCGCATGATGCCGCATTTCGTGGTTCTCTTTCTTCGCGGTCAAGAATATATTCCCCTTTATCTTTAGGTTTTTCGTTATCTCTATTATTCTCAATATTTCCATCTTTAATATCGTTATCCTTCTCGTTATCCTTTAAAATCGCGGGTCGTATATTGATAGTTGGTATTAATATTTCTATCTCAGTATCCAAAGAATTAATTACGTTAGTGTAAGCCTTACCGTCAATATTCTTTATTAAGCCGGTTGATTCTACTTCTACACCTTTTCCTATAGTTATCTTGGGTAAATATCCCTCTTTAATATGCGGATTTCCGATGCGCACGAAAAACAATGCTTTAGAGTGCGCAGGAATTATTACAGATTCTTGTGAATAAAAAGGAATTTTAGTGGTTAAGACTTCTAAGTGACCTTTTGAATAATCAATTTTAGCTTTAGTTTGTTGAAAAAAATCGTTGCCTAATATCCCACAAGATTGAATAGGAAAATCATCGGAAATTACATGAAAGTCAACAGGAATTCCCAAAATTATCTTAGTAATTTTTCCGATAGTGTACACGGGTGAATTATTAATTCCGTTTAATTTTAATATATGCGTTGAATCTAAGTCTGGAGTTCCTGAAATGCGAGCTTCCTTAATAAGGTTGGGTCCCGATCCTGTATCTAACATGAAAGTTTCAAAATAACTATTTCCATTTAAACTTAACTGAACAGTAGGCACGCAGCTTTCTTTATTCAAATTAATTTCTACCGGTCTAATTATTGGAGCTCGATTATTGTGTTTTCTGTTAGTGCAGTCGTCACTGGGCGCCCCGATCCGTCGGCTCCCCGGTTCGCGCCCGCCGTCGGAGACCCTTGAAGGAGACCCTTATTTTCGATTCTCAAAATGCAATTTTCTATTGTGTGCCCCGTTTCCTTGCAATATCTACATTGATTTGCTAAATCTTGTATTGTAGAGTTGGAGGTATTTTCCGATGACCGATTTTCGCGACAATTACGAGCACTATGTCCCGTTCTATTGCAGATTTGACAAATAATTTGGACGCTATTTCTCGGAGAATTCCTATTAATAACTTGTCTTTCTCTACATTGAGATGCTTGATGTCTACGTCGCCCGCACCATTGATATACTTCGTTATTAGGAATATTATTCCGATTAGGATTTGAATAACAATTCTTCGCGTTATGACCTGGTTTATTGCACATTTGACAAATAATATTAGTAAAATTAGAGGAATTACCTCTACAATCTCTAGAGACGTGACCAGGTCTCTGGCAATTTTGGCATATAACCTGCTGATTATTAAGTGAACGGCAATTTTGAGCAGTATGACCGGGTTTAGAGCATATTTGGCATGAGACGAAATCGCTTTGTACAATTTTTACCGGCTTTTGTCCGATAGTTTCTCGGAATCTACATTTATCTGCACTATGGCCCCGTTTTTTGCAAATTTGGCAGACTAAGATTTCGGTCCCCAAGGATCTTGTTGTATTTTGTAATATTAGGTTACATTTATCTGCTGTGTGACCGGATTTTTTACATATTTGACATAAATCTGTATTGACTTGAAAACCTTGCAACTCACGTATTTCGAAAATATCCCGTAATTCTTTTTCAATTCTTAAAGCCTCTTCTACAGTTGCGGTTACATCTAAATTTCTGGCAATTCTTTGCTCTATTTCAGGCTTCAGCCCTCTGATGAAACTGTGAACCAATTCATTTTCTAATGATGTTTTATAAGAGCGATCTATTGCTCCGTTATTCGTGGTTCGGTGTGCCTCTAATATACGTTTGCCTATTGCTTTCGTTCTGTTTGCATATGTGAGTACCGTTTCATCGGCCCGTTGGTAATTTCGTCCTAATTCAACTTGTAATTGCATTAAGCTTTTAGAAGAGCCGTATACATGTTTCAAAAAATTTGTTAACTGGCTAATCCGCGAGAAATCCTGGTCTTGTACAGAATGACGAGCGTCGCCAGTTAATCTAGTTTGAATTATTTTAGTCAAATATTTTTCGTTTTCGGGCGGTAACATGGACTTTGCTAATTCGCATCCTTCTATAAAATATTCTACAGGTAGATTTTGACCATCAAAGAAAGGAACAGCCTCTACGGCATATCGTAAAGTAGCGGAAGAGTTATTTGTTACTACGTTATCGTTCATGGTTTCTGTGGTTGTAATAAGTTCTAAATTAGATTGTTCTCTATGATTGCTTTGTTCCGTAAGATCTTTTACCGTAAGTTTACTGCTGGGATCAATTTCACTATCTGTGACAACCAGACGGAAAGAATATAAGGAATTATCAAAAGATTTATACCGCGTAGATTCAGCGCAAAAACTAGTTTCTTCGACAAATACTTCTGCGATAGGACTCGGGGGTTTATTAGTTCTTTGAGATGAATGAGTTATACCAAATGCGCTGAGAGAAAGTGGGCTATCACTCAAAATTTTCCGGATAGTTGAAGTATCGACGTCAGATGTAGGAGCAGGAAATGTTTCAGTGGTATTAGTGGTAGTTTGTTGGTTGTGTGGCACGAATGGTGTAGATGTATGTTGAGGTTGTTCCGATGATTCTAACTCGCGAGGACGACGAAGTGGTGTATTCTCGACAGCTCCGCGGAAAGTTTTTTCCACCTCGTCTTTATCAGATTTAGACCGCGTATTCATACCCCTTTTCAACAGTCACTCTTATCATTCCGGACGAGCCCCCAAAATTTTGGTATGTTACGTCCTAGAGGAGGAACGCAACCCTTTCGTTCGCGAGTAAGGCGAACCTCGTTCGTACACGCGTATCAGTGAACGGGTCAGGGACCCGACGGGTCCCTTTACTCGGGCACCGACGTACGACGAGCGGTCCGTTTTTCGGTCAGGGACGCGAATCCCTTTACCGGGGATAGGACCATGAGTTGACTGTTGGAAGGGTATATGTGATTTTGAAATCAATTGGAAAAAGAATGAAATATAAACAGATTTATTAAAATGACTATTATAACAAAATGAACTACGGCGCGGTTTAATACAGTTGAAGAATGTCTGTGTATGTGTATGTGTGTATGTATGAGAAGTGAAAGAAAGGAGGAATAAAAAAAAAATAATAGGTAGGAATATGAGTAAAGAGTTAGTCGGGTGAGGGGGAGCGTGAGTGGTCGGGTGAATTTAGGGGAGTGGATAGTTCGGAGAAGGAAACTGGTGAATAAGATATCGAAGGGGATGAAGGCGGGGACGCGTGTGTAGGAGAAGAAGGCGGAGTACCAGGGGAAAAACGAGGAAGAAGGTAAGGGGATAGGAGTGTAGGATCCGGGTGATAATCAGTTCCTAACGCTATATTAACTATGGCTCGGAGGTAGTGGATCTGAGATGTAAGTTGGTCTGGATCGCTAATATCAAAAACTGCCTCGAACGTTCGGAAAACGTGGTGGAGGGTTATTCCTATGTTGTAATAATGACCCACTAAAAACGGATTTCAATAATATGGGGAATTAATAAGATGGTGGTAGAAAAGGTAGAAGCAAAAAAAAACAGAACTTACTGCTGACTCCTGTTATCCTGAAGGTGAGCAAAAATAAAATTGTTGTTTGGTAGCTCCTGCTCGGTAGGTTAAGTTGTGCTCGTCCACTCCCTTCCAATTGTCCAATTATGGCACAATAGCACTGATTCTAACTTTTTATTTTTGTCCCCAAAAAAAAAATAAGACAGAGGACGTAAGAGTATGTGTAGTGCCGAAACAAAACCGAAGACGAATTTGAGTCTAAGGACGCGTTTTTACAGGTCTGACTTTTAAATCTAGAATCTATGTGAATCTGCTCTTTTTCCTGTCTCTCAGAATAGAAGTAATGGTAGAAGTAATGGTAGAAGTAGTGTCGCGGAGGCGGATTACCGCGGTTTTTATAGTGATAATCGGAGGCAGAAACTATCAGGGTGGGTAGAGAGATGGCCTTTGAAGAAGGGGTGAATTGGTCTTAGTGGGAAAAAGTCTCAGCCATTAGCAAAGTTAAAAGACATCGTGGGAGGAGACAGTTAGTTTTTGGAGATATGAATATGGAAGGGCTAAAGGGTGGAGCGTGGGTGTCTCATAGTTTTAGGTGGATATATGATTGGCTGAATGAGTTAGGCGCGACAAGCGTGGAGGTGGTGGGTTCTTGAGATAGAGAAATGTATACAAGTGGCCGGCTGGAAAAATCAAAATGCCGTAAATCAAAGGCTGGGATCAAATTTTACGACTATCAGTGAAGTAGGCTTTGTTGGTTGACTGATAGGGCACATATGGTTTTGGATTGGGAAGATGTAAGTTTCAAGTTTTAGAGCAGGAATGCTCTGAGTTGCTTTGTTTCACTGAAGGTTTGTTAGCGCGGAGTTTCAAATTTTTATAGCTGGGACGACGGACACACTTGGCGAACACTATCCAGATATAAACTTTAAACGAAGACGTAGATTTTTACAACAGGGCACTGTTTCATATGGAATTTTCCCGAATCGCCTTTCATTTGGCGCGACGGCTGTTCGCCAGATGGGTCTGTTTCCTAATTTATATTTATATATGTATATATTCCTATTATAGTTATATTAGGAGAATATAAATCCGCGAGAGGAAAGAATTTTTACTAATTAAATCTACAGGACGTAACATTAGAATGTAACATATTTTCGCAGTCACTGTATTAATGCATAAAGTGATCCGTTTCTGTTGTATTTTCCATGACATACAGTAGCGACAGCTCTTTGCAGAGAATATTAAGCTTAATGAGGACACAGTACCTTGGAATCTGCTGCAAAGCCATGATCAAATCTACTGGCATACTGCTAGCATTTTGCTTTCTGGGACAATAATAATATATATATATATATAGAATAATACTGACAGTGTGAAAGAACAATCCAATAAAAGAAATAAGGAATTATAACTGAAAACGTATTTATTTCTGTATTTTATATCAATAGTACCGTTACGGTAAGGCAAACACTGATCGATACTCATCTACGCTGATCAGTGCAGCCAACTTCGAAACTGTCTACCATATATGGTTGTTAAACGTTTTTCTATCTGGAATATTCTATTTATATTTATAGAATGTCCGATTCTCAAATATTCTGAAACTAAGAGGAGTCGTATCTCATAAGAACATTTTGTACTGGGAATGTTCTATTTATGTTCACGGAATGTTTTACTCGAATATTCTGATAATAGAACATTCGTAATTAATGCAAATATTCATAGAATGTTTGGTGCTATCTGGGAATAAGAGATGGCTCCGCGCGAGTTCCAAATAGAATCGCTGACCGTATCGCTATTTAGACATATACTGTATTGAATAAATAATGCAACTTGCATTTTGCAAATATGTGAATTATTTTGTTGTACCGATGCAGCGCCAGATATACTGACAGTTGCATTCAGTACAGTTTCATATTATATTTAATATGGCATTATCATCATTGAGAGAAAATTTGGATCGTTTCTATCATACTACTTTCGTATTTCTATTAAATTATACGTAATAAGTATGGGTGCCATAAATATGAACCAGTCATAAACGACGCAACTGTTATAAATGGACAAACGTTGCTGCCAAATTGACGTTCATCTATTTAATAAATTACGTACATTTATTGATTAATCCGTACGATATATTTGTCACATAAATGTGATTAAAGTAATAATAAAGTTTGAAGGTATTACTAAAAAAATTTTCCAAGAAAAACATTACTTTTATATATATATTACGGGATCATAGGTCTTATTTGAGCGCTTCAAAGCATTTGCAGCGTCTAATGGATTGCGCTCATCATACATGGAAAATGCGATGCAGTAGGCACTGTAAATGCTTTTAAATGTCGTATAGGCCAATCATGGTTTTACTGTAGGCGTTTCAAAACACGTTTGCAGCATATACGGCTGCGTTCCCACTGCGTGCGTCATGCGTCACGTCGTCCGTTTGCGTCACGAGTTAACCAATTAAATCGTTCCATTCTGTTGGAGCTCTAACAGAATGGGATGATTTGATTGGTTAACTCGTGACGCAGACGGACGACGCAACGCATGACGCACTCAGTGAGAACACAGCCTGATGAATTGGTCTTGCAGACGAAAATTAAAGGGCCAAAAGACATAAATTAATAAATATTCAGTGAAGTGCAACAACAAGTGAAATGCACGAAATGGCAACGTACGCAGTGTACAGTGTGAAAAGGTGGTACACAGGCAACTTTCACTAGTACGTTATAA
This sequence comes from Harpegnathos saltator, assembly GCF_003227715.2. Taxonomy (NCBI): domain Eukaryota; kingdom Metazoa; phylum Arthropoda; class Insecta; order Hymenoptera; family Formicidae; genus Harpegnathos; species Harpegnathos saltator. Next base: position 911,919 of record NW_020230316.1, on the reverse strand, counting down.
TAATTGTACTAGAAGCTCTCTCTCTGTCACATAACTTTTAACAACAATAATTAATTAACACCAGAGGCTTTGACGGGTGTTAGTTTCATATTTAATTGTTATGTCAGAGGCGTTATGTGTGCTGACTAGTATAATAAGTCCCACAGGTATATTTTATATGGGCTGGTACATTGTAATAATTGTACCAAGAGCTCTCTCTGCGACATGACTTTTGACAGTAATAATAATTAACACCAGAGGCTTTGACATGAGCTGGTAATAGTAATAGTAGTCAATACCAGAGGCTTTGACATGAACTGGTAATGGTAATAGTAATTAAACCAGAGGCTTTGACGCGTGCTGGTTTCATATTAATATAATGTCAGAGGTGTTACGTGTGTTGACTAGTATAATAAGTCCCACAGGTATACTAGGTATGCAACTAAGTTTCCGGGTTTCACACATGGATGGCGCTAACGACACATGTAGTCGACATACATGTCTGAAGTTGTTTTTTTTATAGCTTGGACATCTGTTAACAATAACTAATCGTAATACCAACACATATCGCACTGCAAAAATATTTTTTCTAACAATGAAGATGTCGAGTTTGTGCCAAATAAACAGCATTTGCGGGAAGCTTTACTTTTCTGCTTTAACTTGAAAAAAAGTGCAGCTGAAGCACGTCGTTTGCTTGAGGAGGTCTACGGCGAACATGCACCATCGAAAACTATTTGTGAAGATTGGTTTAAACGCTTCAGAAGTGGCGATTTCGACACTGAGGACAAGGAGCGCTCCGGAAGACCAAAAACAATTGAGGACGCCGATCTGCAAGCGTTATTGGATGAAGATGATACGCAAATACAAGATCAACTTGCGGAGGCATTAAACATGACTCGCCAAGGTATTTCCAAACGTTTACATGCCATGGGAAAAATTCAAAAGGAAGGAAAATGGGTGCCGCATGAGTTTACTGAGAGATAGATGGAAAATCGAAGAGCCACTTCCGAAATTTTGCTTTTGCGGCATGGAAGAAAGAGTTTCTTGCATCGAATTGTTACTGGTGATGAGAAGTGGATATATTTCGAGAATTCCAAACGCAAAAAATCGTGGCTTTCACCTGGCGAAGCATCAACATCGACGGCACGGCCAAATCGCTTCGGAAAGAAGACAATGCTCTGCGTTTGATGGGACCAGAAAGGAATCGTGTACTATGAGCTGCTGAAACCGGGTGAAACTGTCAATGGGCATCGCTACTGACAACAACTGATCAATTTGAACCGTGCATTGCTCGAAAAACGGCCAGAATGGGACACGAGACACGAACGAGTGATATTGCAGCACGACAACGCTCCGTGCCATCGCACTTCCATCGTCCAGAACGCCATTAAAACGCTGAAATGGGATCTGCTACCGCACCTGCCGTATTCGCCAGACCTGGCCCCTTCCGATTATCACTTGTTCCGGTCGATGGCGCATGGCTTGGCTGGGCAACACTTGGCTAATTTCGAAGAAGTGCAAATTGGTTGGATGAATGGTTTCGGTCCAAAGATGCGTCGTTTTATCGTCGCGGTATTCATGTATTACCAGAGAGATAGCAAAAATGTGTAGCTAGCGAGGGACGATACTTTGAATAAACCATTTTTTATATTTCTCTTGAAATTTTCCATTTATCATTGATCAAAAAAACCCGGAAACTTAGTTGCGCACCTAGTATTTTACATAGGCTGATACATTGTAATAATTATACCAGAAGTTCTCTCTGTGACGTGAGCTTTAACAATAATAATAATTAATATCAGAAGTTTTGACGCGTGCTGGTTTCATTATTTTATTATGTAATGTCAGAGGCGTGACGTGTGCTGATTAGTATAATAAGTCCCACAGATATTTTCTACGTGGGCTGGTACATTGTAATAATTGTACTAGAAGCTCTCTCTGTAACGTGAGCTTTAACAATAATAATAATTAATACCAGAGGCTTTTACGTGTACTAGTTTCATATTTTATTATGTAATGTCAGAGACGTTACGTGTGCTCACTTGTATAATAAGTCCCAGAGATATTTTTTGCGTGGGCTGGTACATTGCAATAATTGTACCAGAAACTCTGTATGACGTGAGCTATAACAGTAATAGTAATTAAACCAGATGCAACTTTACGTGAGCTGGATTAGTAGTGTCTAATGGAACAAAATTTGTCAATAAATCATCTGTGTCCGCAATCTACTGTTATTCTGTCGACAAAGTTTGCTGACAGAATATGACAGTAGATTGGTGACAGAAAATACACAGATCCTACTAACAGAATCTGTCAGCAAGCTATACGCGTTTCTTGCTGTCAATCAGATCTGCTTGCTTTCTATTAGCAATCTTCAATCAGATTTTGTCAATAGACTCTGTATCATTATTGACATCAGTATGCCAATATTATATGAAAAATAGCATGCAACCTGCAACCTTCCTGTCAACAAATATTACTAATAAATTCTGTTAAAAATCTGTTTTTCTATTTTGGCTATCTGATACATACATATTTTGATATGTGATAATGTACACAATCGAAAGCCGCGTGCGCTCTGCATTTCTAATCGAAATGTAGACATAAATAGAATAGATCGAATATGTTTAATATTTTGGTATAGAAGCTGAAGTACAAGCAGAGAAGTTTAGACAGGAGGTGAAAAATATATCTTTTTGAAAAATATATATTTTTCTCTTGTTGAATTGCGCGATTCAAAAAAGAAAAGAAAGATGGAAATATGAGTTTCGCCTTATTTTCAATTTAATTTTCAAAAGATCAATCATGAATTTTTTCTCTTACTGTAAACTTGTAAAAAGTAAAAAATTTAACTTAAAATATATGAAAATATTCACTTTTGACAAGTTTATATACATTGGACAAAAAAAGATTCACGACGATCACCTTCAAATACTAAAATTTATTCATTCATCGTAATTTTACTTGCTAAGGAGAAAAATTATATGATTGATAAATAAGGTCGAATTCACGTGACAACATTCATGGTCGATATCATATGGTATATTATGGCATTGCCAGTACTGACAGTAAATGTAATTTATATTTATAAGGCGAAGCGTGAAACGCGCGAGGCCCAGAGATGGAATCTGTGTGCAATGATGCCAGATAACGGACGCGGCAACGCCGCATCAATAGATACATCTGGCATCACTGTTCGCTTGCGTGCTCGGACTCAGCATCACTGACAAGGCCGCAACAGTACGTTACCTGCCATCTAGCGTCAGCCCCTATACTAACGATCTGCGTTATCGACGCTTTCGAAGTTCGCAATCGCGTGCAGGATCCCCTTAACGCGTGTCTTTTTGTAATTGTAATTGATGACAGACAAACTGTCAAGACTCAATAATCATCATACTTTAGATGGTGTTTAGAATAGGACTTACATATACAACAGGAAAGTATAAACAAGTGAATTCAAATGTTCAATTTCTAACATCACAAGTCAAGATGTCTACATGAGGTTGTCAATTAATCATTGAAAGCAGTGTTCCGATGATGGAGAGGCTGCACGCGCATGCGCGACAATCTCTATTCGAAAGAGAGGGACAGAGACTCTCTGTCTCTCTCTTCCGAATAGAGATTTATCACATTAACACTGATCGAAAGTATGATTACCATATAAAAAATATAATTTTTTTTCTTTGATGTTCCGTTTTCTGTTGTATGTATATAGGTTTCCTGTTGTATATATAGATCTTACTTTAAACGAAAACGCAATGATTATTAAGCTTCGACAGAAAGCGGAACATGAAAAGAAAATTGTATTTTGCTTAGGTGGTAATCATACTTTCGATCGTGTTTAGAATAGGATTTAACCAATCGAATAATATAAATTTTTTTTGCGACGTTGACAACTTCCTGTAGACACTCTGTCTTATGATATTGCATTTAGGAGACAATATAAGACTGCAATAAATTTTAGTTGTCTATGTTACAGCGTTATTTTAATTACCTTTTTAAGCAAAAGAGTAAAAAAAGGCGCCAAGTACAAGCGCTATGTATACATAACATAAGTTTTTACAAGTAAAACTTATTATTACAAGTAAAATTTATATAAAACTTACCTTTTTAAGCAAAAAGGTAAAAAAAAGGCGCCAAGTACAAGCGCTATGTGTACATAACATAAGTTTTTACAAGTAAAACTTATAACTATAATAAAACTCTACAACACTATTCTACTGTACAAAAGAAGTGATATATTAGACAGTAACGCCAACTGAGAAACCCAATACATATTGGCATAAATTTTGACAAATAATTACATATAAAATTACATGTAAAATTTACTGTCCCAACAACTAAAGTATCAGTAGCAGGACAGTTATATGGTATGTAAATATATAATATATATTATATTATACAAAAGAAGTGATATATTAAAACAGTACCGCCAACTGAGAAATCGTATACTTAATATTTTTAGAAATCTCAAATTCAAATTATTTCCTTTTTTTAAGATATATATTATGTACATAACATAAGTTTTTACAAATAAAAATGATACCGCGTTATAAAAATTTAACACGTTTATTAATAGTGTCCAATATTTAAAAGAAGATATCTTTTTAAAGGTTATTATTATTTGTACATAATATAAGATTTTACAAGTAAAAATGATATCGTGCTATAAAAATTTAATACGTTTATTAATAGTGTCCAATATTTAAAAAAGATATATTTTTAAAGTTTTAAAGTTTAAAGTTTTTAAAGTTTAAAGTTTTTAAAGTTTAAAGTTTTTAAAGTTTAAAGTTTTTAAAGTTTAAAGTTTTTAAAGTTTAAAGTTTTTAAAGTTATTATTCAAGAAAATTCAAGAAAAACTAACTACAAAAGATGACAATAACATAAATTTTTACAACATTTATCATTATTTATTAGAACACTGAGTTATATGATACTATTTACTGGGTTGTCACGGTTATTATTATTTTTTACAATAACAGCAATGCAAGTAACGCGCGTTAACTTATTAACTTTATATTAAATAAAAAAAAAATGTAATCCAAACATATAAGGAATTGAAAAGAAATTATGAAGATTCACCAAAAATAAAAAAACCCTTGGCGCGCCCGGGTTATTAAGTTGCATTGAAACTCATTCTTCTGTAGCTGACATTAAAATTGTTAATATGACCCGGGCGCGCTTAGGGTTTATTTATTTTTGGTGAATCTTCATAATTTTTTTTCAATTCCTTGTATGTTTGGATTAAATTTTTTTTTTATTTAATATAAAGTTAATAAGTTAACGCGCGTTACTTGCATTGCTGTTATTGTTAAAAATAATAATAACCGTGACAACCCAGTAAATAGTATCATATAACTCAGTGTTCTAATAAATAATGATAAATGTTATAAAAATTTATGTTATTGTCATCTTTTGTAGTTAGTTTCTCTTGAATTTTCTTGAATGATAACTTTAAAACCTTTACACTTTAAAAACATTAAACTTTAAAAATTTTAAAAAGATATCTTTTTTAAATATTGGACACTATTAATAAACGTGTTAAATTTTTATAACACGATACATTTTTACTTGTAAAAACTTATATTATCAGGTGTAGTAAAAAGAAATCCATTATTTTTCCAATAGATGGATTTAGTTATCTATATCTCGCGTTGTATAAGTCCGATCGGATTCCATTAGATGGCGTTAGAAAGATGAGATTTCGTACTAAAAAAAACTTTTGTGACAGTTTTGTAATTAGCTGACTCAGTTTTGTTTGAGCGCGCGTCAAAGATGGACACTAGCAAAGAGAAAATACGCTATATTTTACAGTTTTTCTTCGATAAAGGCGAAAACGTAAGCCAGGCGGCTGAAAATATGAATAGTGTTTATGGTCCTGATACTGTAACAGCCAATCACGCGCAATTTTGGTTTCGTCGATTCCGTTCCGGTAATTTCGATGTCAAAGATGCACCACACACTGGAAGGCCAATTGTCGAAAATATCGATAAAATCATGGACATTGTCGAGTCCGACCGTCATGTAAGCACTGTTTCGATTGCCCAAGAGCTAAAGATTGCACAAAAAACCGTTTGGAACCATTTGAATAAGGCTGGATACAAAAAGAAGCTCGATGTATGGGTGCCACACGAGTTAACGAAAAAAAATCTCATGGACCGAATTTTCATCTGCGAATCGCTGCTGAATCGCAACAAAATCGACCCATTTCTGAAGCGGTTGGTCACTGGTGATGAAAAGTGAATCACTTACGACAACGTCAAGCGAAAACGGTCGTGGTCGAATCGCGGTGAGCCGGCGGAAACGGTGGCCAAGCCAGGATTGACGGCCAGGAAGGTTTTGCTGTGTGTTTGGTGGGATTAGCAGGGAATTATCTACTATGAGCTGCTCCCCTACTGCAAAACTCTTAACTCGGAACTGTACTGTTAACAATTGGACCGTCTGAAGGAAGCAATCGCCCAGAAGCGGCCAGCTTTGGTCAATAGGAGAGGAATTGTATTCCATCAGGACAACGCCAGGCCACACACATCGATAGTGACTCGCCAGAAGCTCCGGGAGCTTGGTTGGGAGGTTCTTATGCATTCACCTTATAGTCCGGACCTGGCACCAAGTGATTACCATCTGTTCCTGTCCATGGTGAACAATTTTGCTGGTGAAAAATTCGTTTCAAGAGAGGATTGTGAAAATCGACTATCTCAATTTTTTGCCAATAGGGACGAGGACTTCTATGAGAGAGGCATAATGAAATTACCTTCAAAATGGCAACAAGTTATCGAACAAAACGGTGCATATTTGACCTAAATCGAATCATTCTAACTATGGTAATTAAAGCCTTCAATTTCATGCAAAAATAATGGATTTCTTTTTACTACACCTGATATGTACAAATAATAATAACCTTTAAAAAGATATCTTTTTTAAATATTGGACACTATTAATAAACGTGTTAAATTTTTCTAACTCGGTATCATTTTTACTTGTAAAAACTTATGTTATGTACATAATATACCAGGTGTGTCGGTAATTCCTTTCCGGTTTTTTCGCTAAAGAAAACACGTTATTTACAATGGATAGTTAAAATATATTTATTCAAAGTATTGGCCATTTGATTCTATACATTTTGCCCATCTCTCAGGCAATTTATGGATGCCATTCCAAAAGAACTGTTTCTCCTTTGAGCTAAACCATTCATCGAGCCATTTTTTAACTTCTTCGAAATCAGCGAAGTAATGCTCTGCAAGCGCGTGTCCCATCGATGCGAAAAGGTGGTAGTCGGATGGAGCCAGGTCTGGAGAGTACGGCGGGTGCGATAAAACTTCCCATCCAAGTGATTTCAACACTTCTTTGACTGGTTTTGCTGTATGAGACGGCGCGTTGTCATGCTGCAAAATCACCTTATCATGTCTTTGAGCGTATTGTGGACGTTTTTCGATCAATGCACAGTTCAAATTGATCATTTGTTGTTGGTAGCGATCAGTATTAACTGTTTCTCCAGGTTTCAACAGTTCATAATATATGACACCAACCTGGTCCTACTAGACACAGAGCATGGTCTTGCGACCAAAGCGATTTGGCCTTGCAGTCGATGGGCTGCCTTCGCCAGGTGATAACCATGATTTTTTTCGCTTGGGATTTTCGAAATAAATCCATTTTTCATCACCCGTTACTATTCGATGCAGAAATGACTTCCTTTCATACCTTTGAAGCAGCATTTCACTGACGATTTTTCGATTTTCCAATTGCCTGTCATTCAATTCATGTGGCACCCATCTTCCCATCTTTTGGATCTTTCCCATCGCTTGTAATCGTTCACAAATTGCTACTCGGCTCACATTCAACTTTTCTGCCAATTGTTTTTGAGTTTGTGTTGGGTCTTCATCCTCCTAATAACTCCTGCAATTCCGCATCTTCAAACGTTTTCGGCCTACCAGGACGTTTTTTGTCTTGAACGTTGAAATCATCACATTTGAATTGTCGAAACCACATTTCATATGTTCTTATGGTTGGAGCATGCTCACCGTAAGTCTCTACTAGCAAACGATGACTTTCAGCGGCTTTTTTTCTTTTGATTAAACAAGAAAAGTAATGCGTGCCGCAAATGCACGTTTTCAGGCACAAAACTCGACATTTTCAAAAAATTATTAATCTATAACGCTGTTATTTTGGCGGAACGTAACTTGTGTAGTTTTGAGGTTAATGTCAGTAGAATAAAATGACATATGTATCAAATCATAACATTGCATACTTATGGCTAGTGACATCTGTTACAAAAACCGGAAAGTAATTACCGACATACCTGGTATATCTTAAAAAAAGGAAATAATTTGAATTTGTAATTTTTACTTGTAAAAACTTATGTTATGTACATAATATATATCTTAAAAAACGGAAATAATTTGAATTTGAGATTTCTAAAAATATTAAGTATACGATTTCTCAGTTGGCGGAACTGTTTTAATATATCACTTCTTTTGTATAATATAATATATATTACGAGGGTTGCCTTTTATATTTCGGGAATGGACGATCCAGGTGCTACCATCTGACAACCGACGTCCCTAACGTAAAGTTCGACTTTTTGTCAGTATACTTACTCAGAACGTTTTGATGTCCATGCGCCATTTGTGTTGTTTACAGTGACATGAAAAATTGATGTCGGCCAAGAAATGGAATTAAGTTGTGAACATTTCCGTGCGATTATTTTTTACAACTTTCGACGTGGGTTATCTCAACAACAGTGCATCGATGAACTTAATTCGACTTTTGGCGATGAAGCACCATCAAAAACCACTATATATCGATGGTATACAGAATTCAATCGTGGCCGTAGTTCGCTTAGTGATGAATTTCGTGAAGGTTGTCCAAAATCGGTTGTTGTTCCAGAAAACATTGATGCTGTGCGTGAACTGATATTGCAAGATCGTCATGTGACTTATCGTGAGATTGAGGCATCCTTGGGCATTAGTGGGACCAGCATACATTCAATATTGCATGAACATTTGGCTGTCAAAAAAATTTGTTCGCGTTGGATCTCACATAATTTAACAATCGTTCAGAAAAAGGCTCGTGTCGATTGGTTGAAAGAAATGCTCAAGAAATACGATTGCGGTGCTTCAAAACACGTCTATGATATCGTAACAGGTGACGAATCATGGATCTATGCGTATGAGCCCGAAAGTAAACAGCAGTCGACTGTATGGGTCTTTCAAGATGAGCCAAATCCAACAAAAGTTGTTCGCGCACGAAGCACTACGAAGCAAATGGTCGCCTGTTTTTTCGGAAAAACCGGACACATGGCAACTGTACCATTAGTGCAATGTCGGACGGTCAATTCTGAATGGTATACAACCATTTGTTTGTCAGAAGTCTTCGGAAAAATAAGGGAAATCAACCGCCGAAGACGCATCATTCTCCACCAGGACAATGCGAGCTCTCACACATCGGCTCAAACAAGAGACTTTTTGAGAACTGAAAAAGTCGAATTGATGGGTCATCCGCCATACAGCCCTGATTTGGCACCCAATGACTTCTTTTTATTCCCGCAAATCAAAAATAAATTACGAGGTCAACGTTTTTCGACGCCTGAAGAAGCGGTTGATGCGTTCAAAATGCATGTTTTGGAGGTATCTCAATCGGAGTGGAAAAAGTGCTTCGAAAATTGGTTCAAGCTCATGCAAAAGTGTATTGACCTTCATGGAGAATATTTTGAAAAACAATAAACCCATGTACGATGATTAATTTCCTTTTTTTGTTCTCTATTCCTGAAATATAAAAGACAACCCTCGTATATATCTACATACCATATAACTGTCCTGCTACTGATACGTTAGTTGTTGGGACAGTAAATTTTACATGTAATTTTACATGTAATTACTTGTCAAAATTTATGCCAATATGTATTAGGTTTCTCAGTTGGCGCTACTGTCTAATATATCACTTCTTTTGTACAGTAGAATAGTGTTGTAGAGTTTTAATATAGTTATAAGTTTTACTTGTAAAAACTTATGTTATGTACACATAGCGCTTGTACTTGGCGCCTTTTTTTTTACCTTTTTGTTTAAAAAGGTAAGTTTTATATAAATTTTACTTGTAATATAAAGAAAATTTACAAGAACATTTTATTATAATAAAAATGCTGTCATGTATGTATTAATCAAGTTTTAGTTCGGTATAGTTTTTTAAAGTCAAATTAGATATCATTGACATTTCGTCAATTATAATAAGAATAACATCTTTGAATAAAAAAATATCAAAATATGTAGAATATATACACATTCGATATGTATATTCTATAGTGAAGGTTTATAATTTATTATAATATTATATAAACTTAATAGATACATACATACTTATATTGGTATGTACGTATATACATACCAATATATATATCAATATATACTCTTTCACTTTCTCTCTCTCTCACTCTCTTCCACTCTCTCTAGCTCTTTCTCATTTTCTTTCATTCTTTCACTCTCTCATTCTCACACTTTCTCTCACTCCCAAAACTCTCTCACGCTCTCTCACTCTTCCACTCTCTCTCTCTCTCTCTCTCTCTCTCATTCTCTCCCATTCTCTGTCATTCTCACTCATTTTTTCTCTCACTCTCACTTTCTTTCATTCCCAAACCTTCTCACATTCTCTCACTTTCCCTCTCCCATTCTCTCATCCTCCCTCATTCTCTCTCATTCTCTCTCATTTCCTTTCATTTTCTCATTCTCTCTCTCTCTCTCTCTCTCTCTTTCTAATAAAAATCACTCTCACTCTCTATCTTCCTCTCTCTCTCTCTCTCTAGCTCTTTCTCACTCTCTCTCTCATTCTCTTACCCTTTCAACCCCTCACTCTCACATTTTTTCTCACTCCCAAATTCTCTCACGCTCTCTCTCTCTCTCTCTCTCTCTCTCTCTCTCTCTCTCTCTCTCTTACCCTCTCTCATTCTCTCCCATACTCTCATTTTCTTTCATTCTTTCTCATTCTTTCCTATGCTCGCCCATTTTGTCATTCTCTCTTATTTTCTCTCTCACTCTCACACTTTCTTTCACTCCCAAACTCTCTCAAGCTCTCTCACTTTTCCACTCTCTCTCACTCTCATTATCTCTCATCCTTTTCCATTCTCTCCCATTCTCTGCCATTCTCACTCATTTTCTCTCTCACTCTCACACTTTCTCTCACTCTCACATCCTCTCACGCTTTCTCACTCTCCCTCTCTCATTCTCTCTTTTTCTAATAAAAATCATTATATTATTATTTATTATTATATTATACATATTTATTATAAATACATTATTTATAAATACATATCGCATTCGCTGTTATGTGCTTCTTCAGCGCTCTCGTAGCGATGCATGCATAGCCCCACTCCTTTGCGTCCGACATTTCTTTTTTATCTTATTACTGAGTCGAAATTTTCTTTTGTTAATATATCGGGTTATGATTAGGGGCAGGAGTTGAATATGTACTCTCGAATCTTAATAAACTCAGTAGTTAAGTATCATCACACTAAAATTAAATAATATCTTATCGATCATTATAAGTTCGCGTTTTACATAATTGTAAAAAATTTATTACGATCAAATGTACAACAAAGTAAATATCAAATGGTATCAAGGCGAAATATAGTTGGAACTTTTTGAGATATATTCAAATCGATGTTATTTGAAATCATTTTATTTATTCACAACATGTATACGTATATTTTTACTTTGATATTTTTATGTTTCGAGATGTCCATAAAAACTTGAACATATTTCAAAAAGTTCCTTTATCTACATGTGCAAAAAATCTCTATTACTACAATTTTGCAAAATTAGGCCGACAAATGAAAATATAAAATTTAATTAAAAATAGAGAGGCATACAAATCAGGCAGTGCTTATTTCCTTTCTAATATTTCAGCTGTATGTATTCGCTTGATGCACCACTTATATGTGTAAAAGTCCATAATATATATACATATATTAAAGGAACTCCATTTCTCGCTCGATACCGACGAATTTTAATTGTTCCGTTGGTCCATATCTGAAAATTATCGCATGATTTTAATTGTTTGCAATTAATAAATTAAACAAAACATTACAGCAACATACCTATAGTTAAAAAATAATTCTTCACCAGGTTGAATCGCTCTCTTAGCAAAAATACCTATTCCATGATCACCGTTCACCATCATCACTTTTGCATAACAATTTGGATTTATCGAGTGATTAGTGAACTTTATTTTATTCCCTTTCCGTGTCGCGTCTATAACAAAATCTGAAACAGACCAAAAATTTTTAAGTTTTGTTATTTTTCAACATTTAATTAACCACTATATCTATCTCTATTTACCATTGTTAAGATTAAAAAGGAAACTACACATATATTTATCATATATTTTTCCCCGCCTGTCAGCTTCGTCTTGACTGATAATTTCGCTGCAATATTCCTAGATGAATTTATTCTTCGCTGCTGATATTTCAAATTGTATAAAGTATATTTCAAATCAAAAATTCTACTCATTGAGATTATATTGATTTTCACTCTAATAAATTAAATTTTTCGAAACTTATAAAGACCACGTTGCACGCTGACATTTTTGCAAGATTTAGAATTGATTTGGAAATGATCTGCATCATACGTTTGGCAAAGATCCGGATCACATTCCCTGACAGCCAGATAACAAGGATACTGATTTGTATTGCATTGCGCTTTGCACCTACACTCAGGAAATATGTTCTGGCATTCGCTGCTGCACTGATAAAACTTCTCGCAGAAGTTTTGTACTTGTATACATGGGCATGAATTATCACACTGACAGTCGGGATGATCACAAGGTGCAAAATTGTGCATGTGATTAGCACCTATTCATTCAAATGAAACGTATGAATTAGAGGCAAATAAGATGAGGGGATAGTATAAAATTTAACATACCCGAGTCCTTCTTAAGTTGTATTTTCCGGCAATGCCACAACCGATGCTTTTTTTCTTTTTTCGCGGCGGTGTGAAGTCCTTGAGATTTTCTATAGTAGGAATGTCCGAAGCTTCTTTCTGCGCAAATTCGTAAACTTCCTTACATGTTTTTGTTAATAATCATTTTTGTTAATAATCATACTTACTTCTTAATCAATCACTGATGTTTAATAAAAAAATATCCTAATCAATCACTAATGTATCCCACTGATGATGACGATGCACTGATTTTGCGTGTTTAATGTATGTATATATTCTTAATCAATCACTGATGTTTAATCAAAAAAATCGTAATCAATCACTAATATATATCCCACTGATGACGATGCACCGATGTTGCGTACTTAACCCACCATTTCTTCCCAATATTGCGTATACGCAACAGGAAGTTTAACTTCACAAAATGCAGTCAAAATGAACTTATTTCACAATTAGTCTAACACTTCGTGAAAAAAAATAATTACTGATAATTAATTATATAAACTTCGTGTTGCGTATATGCAACATTGGGAAGAATTGGGTTATGTATGTATACTACTATTCAGCGCTCTCGTAGCGCCCCTGGTGTCGGAAAAACGAGAAGCACAAATCCCCTCTCCTCGGCGGTTTAGCGTTTCTTTCTTTCTTACTTTCTTACTGAATCGTAATTTTCCATGATTCAGACTTTATCTTAAAATATCTCCACTTAGAGACAATGTACAAGCACAAGAACATTTTTCTTCCTATTTTTGAAGGCCGAATCGATTGGGACTAAAAAACCTCGATTGGTTCAGCCATTGCTGAGATATAAAAATCTCACCTCGCTTCAACTCGCAGTTTCGCGTATAATAGGCACGGTGTGCCTCTTGATCCCCTATGTTACAGAACGTTAAGTTGTGCTTTCTTTCCTTTTTTTGATCATAAAAATTTTTTTGCGACATTAATTGACAACCTCCTGTAAATTCATTGTTGCTTAAATTACCAGAGTGATAACAAGTGGTTTTTACATTATTTAAGTTATTAAAATAGTACTGAGTTGGTAACGTGTAACCCAAGTTTTGAAGATCCTTTTCTTGACAATTCAATGTCGCTTATCTCTTACACATATGTTTTACATGTTTCACAAGTAAACCACAAAATTTTTGATTAATAGTATAATAGTATAATATAATTAAAACTGGTGATTACTTTGTAAATGCACATAAAATACATGTGCACAAAATAAGCGACATTAACCTGTCAAGAACAGGATCTTCAAAACTTGATAAAAATCTCATCGATATCAACTCAATACTTCCTATAATACTCCTCAAATTATCAGAGTGGTGACAAGTAGTTCTTGCAGAATTAGTAGTGATGATAGCAAGTTTTGAAGATCTTGTTCTTAACAGGTCAATATCGCTTACCTCACATATTTGTATTCTACATGCATTTATAACCATAAAAGTTTTAATTATATTATACTATTAACCAAGAAATATAATTAAGTTATTGTTACAGTTGCATTTAAAGTGACTAATGTCTTTACTAAATAATTATAGACAAAAAATAACTTTCAAACTTCTATAACGTAACAACATTATGCGGTGGTTACTCACTATCACTAACGGTACAAACTCACTACTTCCTATAAAAGCTTCACTCTTTAAATTACTAGAGTGGTAACAAGTAGTTTTTGTAGAATTAGTAATGGTGATAGCAAGTTTATCAATAAACAATAAGTAACCACTATGTAGTGCTGTTACGTTAGAAGGTTAAAAATAATTTTCTGTCTGCAATTTTTTAGTACACATATTTGATCACCTTAAATGCAACTGTAACAATAACAGAATAACTTTTCTTGGATAATAATAATAAATATAACTCATACCTTTTGCGATTAACGTACGAATATATGTAGAATACACTTGCATAAGATAAGCGACATCCAACTGTCAAGAAAAGTTAGATTAAGCATCGATTGACACGTTCGCGGGCTCAGCTGAGCGACAAGCGTGTTCACAGTCACCACCTACACAGGTCTGATGGAACTGGACATTTTGACGACGAATTTCGGATGTGATAGTTTTTCACGATTTCGTACTTTGAACTAAAATATTTCGACTTACAGTGCACATAGGACAAAAGTAAAGACAGCTTTGTGATGTAAGTCGATCCCAAGGAATCCATTGTGCTCACTTAGAACTCGATCAGATTAGCCGTTTGGGTGGTACGATAATCTTGCCTCCGATCAACTAAATGCTTCGTGTAAAGATACCCGGCCGATCTTGCGGCCTGTGCGCGTCGCGTCGCTCTCGCATGCACTTGGTGCGAGACACTGCTGTGTCTTTTTATACCATTATAACGTTTATTTGTTTTATTAGCTATTTTACAATTAAGTATGTCATCAAATGTTCTAATTAAACTGTATTAATTTTTTTACAATACATTATCCTTTTGTATCCATGAATTATGCGAATTGAATCCCAGCCATTTTACATACAGGGTGTACCAAAAGTCTGGAAACGGTCGAATATTTCATAAACTATGCATTTTAGAAAGAAATGTTTCAAACAAAAGTTATTTGGTTCGAGGGGGGACATAAGATGGCATCATTGGATTGACGTTGAATGAACGTTCCAAGGTCATACGTAGTTCAACTTTGTTTTTTAATTGGAACTCCCTATTTTTCATTGCATATTCTTGTAGCTCGAGAGCTTTCCAAAATACTATAAGTAAGTTGTTTTATTAAGTATTTTCCGAATTATGGAGATTGAAAGTTATAATTCCGCCGGCATTAGCCAAGGTGTACCGCATGGAGGTTGCACGATCGGGTTTACATCTCTTATGTATGTGTGTGTGTGTGTCACAGCAGAGATAAGGACCCCACAGTTCGTCATTCCCGTAGTATTTAATAACTCCAAACCCTCTCTGCTGTGTGTGCGCGTATGTATGTATCTTATATATGTGCGTGCGTGCGTGTGTATATGTGTGTATGTAGGGGTGTGTGGTTTAGTTGAGTAAATGTTCAAATTGACCTCCGTCTGCTGTTTGACAATGGTCTAGCCGTAGATAAAAATTATTTAAAACATTTCGTCTCATCTCTGCCGAGATAAGGTCGACTTGGTATATTATACATACCCTAAGGTCCGCAAGATGGGCAGGTTTTGTTTCGTATACATTGTTTTTAAGATATCCTCAAAAAAATAATCGACAAAAGAGAGATTTGCTGATCTAGCAGACCACTCTATTTCACTATGTCTTCCTATTCATCGATTTGGAAAAGTATTATCCAAAAATTGCCGTACTGTTACTGCATATTGTGGGCCTGCACCATCTTGTTGGAACCAAATATTGTCTATGTTCCCATCAAACATATTTTCAAGAGCGGGCATGACTTCAATTTGCAATAGCTCCTGATAGATCGCCGCATTCAATTTCCCATTAATGAAGAATGGTTCAACAATACCACGTTCGCAAAAACCCACCCAAATGTTAAGTTTTTGGAGATACTGTGTGCAGATATCACGCATCTAGTGAGGATTTTCATCACTCCAATATCGGCAATTATGCCGATTTACTGCTCCATTCAATTCAAAAGAAGCTTCGTCGGAAAAAATTATGTGATCGAAAAAGTTATTATTATCATCGTATCGACACATCATTTCGTCACAGAATTCATTTCTTCGATCAAAATCATCTTCTGATGGCTCCTGAGTGATTTTAATTTTGAAAGGATGTCATTTCTCTTTCACTAAAATACGATGAATGGACATTGTACTAATCTCATCCGCCTGTGCTGCCTTCTTTAAAGTAGAGTGAGGATTTTCGACGAATATTTGACGAATGCATCACTTCGAAACTCTTATCCAAGTTTGTCGTTAATTTTGGTCTCCCAGTGCGTTGTCGGTCCTTGACAGATTCTGTTTCATCAAATCGTGTGACCGTTTTCTGGACTGTAGACTGCAAAATCGGTTCACGATCTGGATAAGTATTGTTAAAGCAGCTACTTGTTTATAGGATCTAACGCGGTCACCATATCCTCGCATCATCAATAAAGTAATTCTCTCTCTTTCAGATAATATAATTCTGGATGCCACTGAAATTTCACTCAGTTGCTTGATAGTGTGTCGTAATATGAAGAGCTGAATGTATCCAGGATAGGAAAACGTTCGATTACAGGTCCAATCAGAACGATTAATGTAGCAAGACTTTTATTGGAAAAGAACTATGAAAAGTATAATAATTTCGATATTTGAATCTTCCTCTAGTCTACGGTCCACATTCATTGAATCTTCTGTCGATTCTTTTCAGAAAGAATTACTGCAAATGATGCGAGGATATGGTGACCACGTTAGATCCATTGAACAAATAGCTGCTTATCTCTGCTGTGACACACACACACACATATACACAAGAGGTGTAAATCCGATCGTGCAACTTCCACGCGGTACACCTTGGCTAATGCCGGCGGTATTGTAACTTTCAAGCCCCATAACTCGGAAAATATTCAATGAAACATAATTTATTTATAGTGTTTTGGAAAGCTTTCGAGATGAGCTACAATAATATGTAATGAAAAATAGAGAATTCTATTTAAAAAAACAAAGTTGAACTCCGTATGATCTTGGGACTTTCAATGTCAATCCAATGACACCATCTTATGCCCCTCTCGAACCAAATAACTTTTGTCTGAAACATTTCTTTCTAAAATGCATAGTTTATGAAATATTCGACCGTTTCCAGACGTTTGGTATACCTTGTCACTTTGTTTGCGCAAAACCTTTTCTATTAACAAGGGACATGTCACAACTGTCCGGAACCGATTTGATTCTCCTTCAAATATGTTGCTAAATATACAAATCTAAAAGATACGTATTTTTTTATATGTGCGAATATTGAGTTTTAAAGGATGAAACACCCCTTTAAAGAAAAACGGTATTTTTCTTTAGAATCGAATATCTGCTAAACTATAAGTGATAGAAAAAAACATGTAATGAAAATTTAATCGCTTGAAGAATACTTTAAAGTTATATGAACAAAAATTTTTTATTTTTATTTTTTTTTAAGAACCCCCACCACTTAATTTTTTTTGCAAAATATTGCAATAGAAAAAATTTTTTTTTACCTAATTTAAAGCTTATTTTTTCCCAAATTCAACCATATATGATAAAGTTATGTTACGAGATATCATTCTCGAAAATTAATTATAAACGCTTCCATATATACACTTATTCGTACTATGTGTGTAAGTCATTATCGCCGAAACAATAAGATATATGAAAAATGTTTACGTAAAATTTTTATCTATGTTTTCTATGTATTTATAACTACATATTGTGTATATTTAGAATTGTAAAAGAATTTTTAAATAATTTGAAAAATTTTAATTAATAAGAATTTTTTAAATATATCCCCAGCTCTCTTATTATTTCTTTAACATTTAATTTCTTCTATAAATATTAAAAACAATTTTATTCTAAAATTACCTACCTATAATAAAATTATTTTACAATTGAATCTTAAAAATATTGCTGCGCCCGTGTCTTTGGGGGACATGTTATCCCCACGCTCCTGGGAGTGGATTGCAAAGGAATCGAGTAGAGATTATTCGACAGCTGTTGTTGTCAAGGAGGTTATTTAATAAATAAAGGAAAGAAAAAGAGATGAAAGAGAGTCGCCCTAGTCTTGTCACAACGAATGGACGTATTAAAATAAAGCTTCTTTCGTTTTGTTAATTTCGTGTTTTTTTTCTTGCGCAAGGACGCAACAATATACATGTCGCAATAGTTGGCATAAACAATTTATATCTTACGTTAAAAAATTAAGATAAGATTATGTGTACGTGTTCCAGATATGTTAACAGTATAAATTTTTTCATGTAGCAATCTAATACTCACAGTCAGCACACACTGTCTTTTCGTTATATAATCAAATCTGTTATTCATCTTTACACATTATATTTTTGAATAACGTTTTATAATTTTTTCTCTTACAATTATTTTTGTTCTTACATCTTACATTTTGTTTATTTGTTATTTACACAATGAATTAATTTACATTTTATATTATTTACTCGTTATACACATTACAATAATGATATTCGACGAAAAAATGTTTTAAGCATAATGATTTCTTGCACCAAGAACATCTTACTACAGCTATATTATTGCAACCTTCAATATCACATTTTGTTGATATTTCGTCAAAACTAAATTTTACTGGATTTTCAAATTCTTCTGGTCTTTCATTCGTATAACCACTTTTAAACCACGAATATTTAAATAAGTTTTGATATCGTGGGGATGATAATTGATTATGTATCAAAGATTGCAATTTTATTATTTCGTTCATGTAAATTTATATTACTTTCCAACAATAAAACCGTATCTGAAAATCTTTTAGCAAAATTTTTCCAAATTATTAATCCATAAACATCTAATAGTTGTATTTTCCCTGTAGTTCCTTTCGGTATTATCATAGTAGTAATATGTGTTCCTGAAGGGGTTAAATCCGAAATAGTATTGGGGCAATGTCCAGTCCATGAATCGATAAGAAGAACGCTATTAGGACCAATGTTTGCAAAATAAGCTTCTTCTAACCATATTTTAAAATGATCTGTAAAAAATATAAATGATATATTAATGATATATAGTTAGATAAATGATATATAGTTTTTATAACTCTTATTAAATTATAAAATGAAATAAGTTTGTTAAAGAAAATAGTTAGAAAAGAAAATATCTGATGCCATTTTACCAGATTTCGATGCTTTTACAATGACATTTTTTGGTTTAAATAAATTTTCTTCTACTCTTGGTCCAAATTTACCACTAGTTTCCTTTAATACAATAAATAAAGGTGACAACAAATTGCCATTACAGGATATTATTGGTTGTATCGTATATGAATGGGTTGTTGATGATGTAGATTGCACGACACGTTCTTCTTTCTTTTCTCCCTGGTTAGACAATGATCTTCCAGAATAAATTTCCAATTGGAAACCACTTTGATCTGAATTGTAAATATTTTCAGATCCAAATTGTTCAATAAGAGGTTTTACTGTTTCCAGAAAATCATCAGCTGTTTTTTGCAAGTCAACAGAATCTTTTAATGTTCTTCTAGTGATAAACTTCGTAACTTTTCTTGAAACAATTCGGTGAGACTTCTTGAATCTTGCTATCCAACTGTGAGATGCTTTAAATATAGGATTTAAATTTCCTATTTCTTCTTGAGCTTGTAAGCCCATCTTTTTAGATCAATATCATGAACCATGAATCCTGATTCAACAGCTACAGTAAATTTATCGTGTGCAAATTTGGAGATGTAAGATAATTTTTCTATATGACTTCCGCCTGAATTTATTTGTTCTTCCCATCGCCTTAACTGACGTTCAGATGAAACTCTTTTAAATTTACTTTGCACTACTTTTAAAGGACGATTCCTTTTTTTGTCATTACTGTTTTTATCAATATCTCGATGTCGCCAAAACTCAACAGCTCGTCTTTTATAAAAACTGTCAAAATTTGTATCATCATTTGAACAATGAGGATGAGAATTTAAATTATCTTCATTCCATGCTTCTTCGTCATCTTCAATTATTTCAGAACTATGTAATGTATAAGGTTCTTCATAATCGAGATATATTTCTTTTGTTACTTCCAACCCATTATAATGAAAACACCATCCAGCAATAATTTTTATATGTTTTCCTTTAATTTCTTTTTTGCTTCAGTTACTGGCGTTTCTGTCAGACATATTGAATTTATTGACACCAATAAAAGTCTAACAACGTTAAGCGGATTGATAATCATTTCCAAAGATGTTAAATTTTGCTTTCTATTGCAATATAAAAACAGTTTACACAGATATGATTACAATGAGAAGACTACACTGACTTTGAGAATTATGCTGCTACATGAAACAACATATATTATCAACTTATCTAGAATACATACATAAACTTATCTTTTAAAGTAAGATATAAATTGTTTACGCCAAATATTGCGATATGTATTTTTTCGCAAAGATTTAATTGTAAAATAATTTAATTAGAACTTATCTGGAACACGTACACATAATCTTATCTTAATTTTTTAACGTAAGATATAAATTGTTTATGCCAACTATTGCGACATGTATATTTTCAAGATTCAATTGTAAAATAATTTTATTATAGGTAGGTAATTTTAGAATAAAATTGTTTTTAATATTTATAGAGGAAATTAAATGTTAAAGAAATAATAAGACAGCTGGGAATATATTTAAAAATTCTTATTAATTTAAATTTTTTAAAATTATTTAAAAATTTTTTTACAATTCTAAATATACACAATATGCAGTTATAAATACGTAGAAAACATAGATAAAAATTTTACGTAAACATTTTTCATATATCTTATTGTTTCGGCGATAATGACTTATACGAGGGCGGTCCGATATGTACTTAGCCTCACCGCCCGATGGCGCCACTATCGCAAGAGAAATTTACTATCGTGTAGTACATTCTCGTAGACTGCTACTGTCGAAATTTCAGCCGAATCGGACTCGTAGTTTTGTTTTGACCGCGTGTGGAAGCGGGCGTGTCCGCGGATTTTAGAAAAATGGAAAAAGAGCAATATCGGTCGGTGATTCGATTCTTATTTTTGGAAGGGAAATCGCGCAGCGAAATCAAAGAGCGCTTGGATGCTGCGTACGGTGACTCTTCTCCTTCGATGGCGACCGTCAAAAATTGGTTTAACGAGTTTCAACGTGGTCGCACGTCGGTTTTTGATGAGCCACGCCCAGGTGCCCCGAAAACGGCTACTACGGAGGATAACATGACAAAAATCCACGATCTCGTATTGGCAGACCGCCGATTGAAGGTGCGCGAGATAGCTGAGACAGTAGGCATCTCAAAAGACCGCGTGGGTCATATCCTGCATGAAATTTTGGGCATGAGAAAGCTGTCGGCGCGATGGGTGCCGCGTTTGCTCACTCCGGACAACAAGCGCAACCGTGAGACCACTTCAGAGCAGTGTTTGACGCTGTTTAACCGCAATCCGGAGGAGTTTCTGCGTCGTTTCGTGACCGTCGACGAAACATGGATCCACTGGTACACACCAGAGACCAAGGAACAGTCGAAACAGTGGACTTCACCCGGCGAACGTGCTCCGAAGAAGGCGAAGACTGTCCTATCGGCCGGAAAGGTGATGGCACCGTTTTCTGGGATTCACAAGGTGTGATCTACATCGACTACCTGGAGAAGGGCAAAACGGTCACAGGGCTGTACTATGCCGAATTATTGGGCCGATTCGACGCCGAATTGCAAAAAAAACGGCCCTATTTGGCGAAGAAAAAAGTGCTCTTCCACCATGACAACGCACCGGCTCACACCTCCGCCCTCGCCACGGTCAAATTGGTCGAATTGGGCTACGAACTGCTGCCCCATCCACCGTATTCTCCAGATTTGGCCCCGTGCGACTTCTTTTTGTTTCCAAACTTGAAAAAGTCACTCGCCGGGCAGAAATTTGAGTCGAATGAGGAGGTCATCGCCGCCACGGAGGCCTACTTTGCAGACCTCGAGAAAACGTATTTTTCAGACGGGTTAAAGAAGTTGGAGCATCGCTGGGTCAAGTATATCGAGCTAAAAGGAGACTATGTTGAGAAATAAATCGCCACTTTTCCAAAATTTTCGTTTTTCTTTTGTAGGCTAAGTACTTATTGGACCACCCTCGTACACATAGTACGGATAAGCGTATATATGGAAGCGTTTATAATTAATTTTCGAGAATATCTCGTAACATAACTTTATCATATATGGTTGAATTTGGAAAAAAATAAGCTTTAAATTAGGTAAAAAAAATTTTTTTTTGCAAAAAAAGTGGTGGGGGTTCTTAAAAAAAATAAAAATGAAAATTTTTGTTCATATAACTTTAAAGTATTCTTCAAGCGATTAAATTTTCATTACATGTTTTTTTTCTATCGCTTATAGTTTAGCAGATATTCGATTCTAAAGAAAAATACCGTTTTTCTTTAAAGGGGTGTTTCACCCTTTAAAACTCAATATTCGCACATATAAAAAAATACATGTCCTTTAGATTTGTGTATTTAACAACATATTTAACGGAGAATCAAATCGGTTCCGGACAGTTGTGACATGTCCCTTGTAAGTATACATCTGGATTAGCGACACTATATAGTTTATGTTCGTAGAAACCCCCGGCGATAGGTTTCTCGCGCTAGTCTGCTAGTGGGTAAGTTGCAGGATTAGTTGCCTGCACTTTGACGATTTTAAACACTTCGGTTGTTCAGTTCGATATATAGCTTTTTTCAAAGATAGTTTTGAATTTGCTGACACGTACCAGATCACCCACTTTGAATTTCGCAGGCGCTGCAATCTTTATGTTATTTTATGTTACTTTATGTTACTTTATGTTACTGTAGACTGTGTTTAAGAGCTTATTAGCAATCGCAGGAGCCACATCGATAGAACGGATGCCGATAGTTCGATGTTTTCGCGTTTTCAGCGGCGAGGCGCGGTAACGAGTCGATCTATTTGTAAGTTCAGTTGAACGTAAACATTTTCCACATGTCTTTCTTTAACGTGCGGAATTGTTCCACAACAGATGCCTTCATTACTGAATAAGTCGAATAAAGATTGACACCATGTTTCTTCACAAGTCTCTGCAACTCTGTATTGTAAATCTCCTTTCCCTGATCAGTTCGTAAGTTCTTCGGACATCTGTCATCCATTCGAATTATCTTTGCGAATGCCTTAGCTATCTCCTTTCCGCTTTTGCTCTATAATGGCACGGCCCATGCGTGCTTGCTCAGTACATCGATAATGGTGAGTATGTAGTGATGACCTCCAATGAATCGTGAGTAAGGGTGCATTTCCACCACATCGGCCTGCCAAAGATCATCGTATCCACGCACTATGACGCGTCTACGAGGAAAATTTTGCTTCTCTGGAGCGTGTACTTGTTTCACTAGTTGTTGTTTTTCGGAATGTTTCTTCTCATTATTTTTCCTCGTTACTTGCCGAGTCGTTTTCCCATCATGCGTGAGGCTCTGTCGCTTTACATCGACAGAAACAGCTAAAATAGTACCGATGAGTTGCTTCTCTGAACTTTTTTCTTTTTATTAAATTTTGACGATTGCTTCACCATTGCAGCTAGTGATGATCCGTCTCTCGCTTATGTCGATACTATATGTCAATTTAACTGTAATATTCTACTTTTATATTTTCCTTGATTGCTTTATCTCTGAACGTGTCAAGTCTAAAATTTGATCTATGTTCTCATGAATGCTATTTATGCTCTGTATGTTTTTGTTCCGGTAGTCTTCCAGCCAATCCTTCAATTTTTTAACATTCTCATCTACATACTGCTTCGTCTCAACGTTACTCTCAGGCAATAGAAGCTTTACAGAATTTATATTCTCATCTATATACTGCTTCTTCTCAACGTTATTCTCATGCAGTAGAAATTTTATAGACTATATACTCTCATCCATATAATTTTTGTGCGCAACCTCATTGAAGGCTTTCGACCACGGTACATGTTGTATCGCATGCAGTGTTGTGTCAAAACCTTTATCATCAGCGGTTAAATAAAGGGCATTTTCATGTACGTATCGTTTGGTTGCAACGTTGTTCAAATGATTTCTCACACCTGCAACACATTCTTCTACGTATCGCTTGGTTGCAACGTCACTGTCGGCTTCAAGCTGCGCTACATGTTTTATCTTGCTCGACTTTGCATCAAGAACTTTGGCAGTGTTTAAACAAAGGGCATTTTCATGTATGTAATTTTAAACGTATTCATTCTATTGATGCGCTCGATCAGTTTTCGCACTATTGCTCTCTCGCAACATTTCAAACTTATTCATCGACATTTCGGAGCAAGTTGTATTGACTGACTGACTCGTGTCAATACCATGCTGCTTAATTTATAATGAGACCAGCTTCACAGATTTCTTCGATAACCGATAAAATTTCGTGGTCGTGAGCGTTGTTGCCAGCTTGGCACAAAGCTTCAAGTAATCGCAGACGATCCACCAGCTCGTTGGGGTCATCCCAATGCACGTAATCGATATTACTGTCATTTAAGGTCATTATAGCTTGCGATGCGAATAAACTTTTTTCTGCCACTTTATTGTCCGACACACGTGATACTAGGGGAGCGATTACATGTTTATATTTGTGTCTCTTGTTATCGAGTATAGGATTTTGCGGAGGATACCCGCGTTTAAGAGTATTTGTTGCCAATAGCATACTTTTGCATTTTTGCATATCAGCTTTGGTGTACACAGCATCGTCGGGAATTCTTTTGAATATTAGCT
This sequence comes from Harpegnathos saltator, assembly GCF_003227715.2. NCBI lineage: Eukaryota > Metazoa > Arthropoda > Insecta > Hymenoptera > Formicidae > Harpegnathos > Harpegnathos saltator. The sequence continues at coordinate 886,714 of NW_020230316.1, read as the reverse complement.
CATAAAGACCTGGTGTTCCCATGTATCCTGTTTCGTCTATGATTATATTATTGTCTCTGTCCACATCGATACGTTCATCACCGACCATCGCTCCATCGTTACTAAGACGCACGTTGTAAACATAATCTATGGTGTTATCTTTTTCACTACTAGGTGCGCAACTAAGTTTCCGGGTTTCACACATGGATGGCGCTAACGACACATGTAGTCGACATACATGTCTGAAGTTGTGTTTTTATTATAGCTTGGACATCTGTTAATAATAACCAGTCGTAATACCAACATATATCGCACCGCAAAAATATTTTTTCTAACAACGAAGATGTCGAGTTTTGTGCCAAATAAACAGCATTTGCGGGAAGCTTTGCTTTTCTGCTTTAACTTGAAAAAAGTGCAGCTGAAGCACGTCGTTTGCTTGAGGAGGTCTACGGCGAAACCGAATGCACCATCGAAAACTACTTGTGAAGATTGGTTTAAACGCTTCAGAAGTGACGATTTCGACACTGAGAACAAGGAGCGCTCCGGAAGACCAAAAACAATTGAGGACGCCGATCTGCAAGCATTATTGGATGAAGATGATACGCAAATACAAGATCAACTTGCGGAGGCATTAAACATGACTCGCCAAGGTATTTTCAAACGTTTACATGCCATGGGAAAAATTCAAAAGGAAGGAAAATGGGTGCCGCATGAGTTTACTGAGAGATAGATAGAAAATCGAAGAGCCACTTCCGAAATTTTGCTTTTGCGGCATGGAAGAAAGAGTTTCCTGTATCGAATTGTTACTGGTGATGAGAAGTGGATATATTTCGAGAATCCCAAACGCAAAAAATCGTGGCTTTCACCTGGCGAAGCATCAACATCGACGGCACGGCCAAATCGCTTCGGAAAGAAGACAATGCTCTGCGTTTGGTGGGACCAGAAAGGAATCGTGTACTATGAGCTGCTGAAACCGGGTGAAACTGTCAATGGGCATCGCTACTGACAACAACTGATCAATTTGAATCGTGTATTGCTCGAAAAACGGCCAGAATGGGACACGAGACACGAACGAGTGATATTGCAGCACGACAACGCTCCGTTCCATCGTCCAGAACGCCATCAAAACGCAGAAATGGGATCTGCTACCGCACCTGCCGTATTCGCCAGACCTGGCCCCTTCCGATTATCACTTGTTCCGGTCGATGGCGCATGGCTTGGCTGGGCAACACTTGCTAATTTCGAAGAAGTGCAAAATTGGTTGGATGAATGGTTTCGGTTCAAAGATGCGTCGTTTTATCGTCGCGGTATTCATGTATTACCAGAGAGATAGCAAAAATGTGTAGCTAGCGAGGGACGATACTTTGACTAAACCATTTTTTGCATTTCTCTTGAAATTTTCCATTTATCATTGATCAAAAAAACCCGGAAACTTAGTTGCGCACCTAGTACTTAGCACAGTTCCCATATATTTTTTACCCAACGGACTCAACGGACCAAAATGATCATGTAAAGTTTGTTGTCCTTTGAACATTCGCAACTGACGTCTAACGGATGTTACTAAAGGTTCATCGGGGTTTCGAAAACATTCTCATCATCATCAATGAGTAGATTGTCGATTGGTGAAGGTTCATGTGACATCATGTAGTTCCTCATATTGTAGAGCTCCCGTCGATGTAGGAACTATCGGAGGATCGTTTAATAGTTTCCGTTTCGGTGGAGTCAATGCGACTGATGAAAGTTTTAACTTACGCTTTATCCTTTTTTCGGGTTTTATTACACTTTGTTTCGACGCTTGTACTCATCGATAGTGTCTCTGTTTTAACATCGACGTTACTTTCCATATTAGCGCTGTTTCCCGCGATTTGCTTGAGAGGTTCAATAATAGGTTTAAAGTATCTCTCCAATGCGACATTTTCCACCATGCTATCGGTTTTCAAAGCGCAATATTTCTTGCGGATAGATTCGCTCGTTTTCGCAATCTCTTTCGCTACCTTTTCACGATCCTTGATTTTCACGCTACTATTCATCATTGATATGTTTGTCTCATGGACGTTGAAGATATTACCACGTTGAGGTTACAATGACGATTGTAACATGGCAAAGTCATTAAATCTTCTCCTGTATCGTTCGTTGGTCATTGAGCTGTCCTTATCAATCACTGTGAAACCGTATTTATGTTTTCAACATTTGCAGCACAATGCACTGAAATCTTCATATGACATGTCAGTGTTCACATAATCGTTGTACACGTTTTAAGTTGGTACCATCTTGCTTAAAGAGAATCAGAAGACTTGCATTATCCTGTATAAGATGCTTGGGTATTTTTGCGCACGTCTGACAGAGATAGAAACAGTCAACGTTCGAGTGACGATCCATTGCAAAATATTCTCTTATCGCATCTTGTTGTTATATGCAACATCATCAAAGATGAAAATTAAATTTTTGAGCGCTTCGGTAGTTGGAATTACATCGCTGTTATTGAAGAATGTAAAGTATCCAATTTCATTTATCGGTGTCAGCAGATTTTCCAAGTAACGATATTTAGGTTATTGCAACGATTTCGGGTACACGTACAAATTCTTGAAACGTAGACCGTGCGGTCTTTCCAACAAGCTGATGAGAACGTTCGTCTTGCCGCAATTCGAGGGACCATATATGATGCCGCGTATGGTGTTCGGAAGCATGTTTCTATGCTTGCGCGCCTCTTGCTCAAGCATTGATTTCGTTCTATCGAAACTTGTCACGCGTATCGGCGTCGGTTGCTTCACAAACCGCAACGTTTCCCCCGTGAGTCGTAAAATTGATTTCGTTAACGGATCGTTATGATTTAATTTAAATGCGACGTTGATTTAACTATATATAAACGCATCAATCTTGGAAACACTCAGTCTAGAAAATGTTGTTCCTGCTGATAGATACTCATAATATTCGAGAGCTAACCTCCGAACAACTGAAATACATACCGAAGATTGTTCTGTTACGTGAATTTGCAAAGTATATTGACGATTTATGGGACAGACGCCCTGAACATTTAAGAGTCGATCCAGAGGTTCAACAGTATCGTCGGTGTTTGGAACATTACAATCGTCCGTGGCAGCGAACACATATCGACGGTCCGGCACCGCTAATCAAGGACTGTAGTGAATGTCGTCAACAAAAGTCAAAGTCAGCGGTCTGCTGAATCGCGCGATAAATGTGCTTCCTATCGAACTACACATTCTCGGATATCAATTTTGTGGTCCTGGAACTCGCTTGGCAAAGCGATTGGCCAGAGGCGATCAAGGCATTAATTCATTGGGCGTGGCGTGTCGTGAGCACGATATAACCTATTCGCGTAGCAACAATCTCGCTGATCGGCACGCGGCGGATGAGATTTTCGCTGTGAAAGCGCGGAAACGCATAACTTCGAAAGATTCAACTCTAGGCGAGAAAGCTGCTGCTGCAGCTGTTTGGGCTGCTATGAAAGCTAAAAGAAAAATCGGCATGGGCATAGGCATGAAGAAAAAGAAGTCGTCCAAGAAAAAAATTCGAAAACTAGCACTTCCAATAGCAAAACGGTGGTATTTTACCAGTTCCACCATTACTGAGAGTTCTCGGTTCACTAGTCGGTAGAGCGACGGGTGTCGCAAAAGCGGTGAATGATGGCAAAGCCGCGCAACGCCAGATAGAAGAATTAAAACGTCATCATTGCGCTATGGAAGGTCGTGCTATGAAAAGTCGCGGAATCTATCTTGCTCCGTATAAACGTGGGCGAGGCGTTGCAGGAAAAAAAACGTCAAAGAGACGCTAAAATTACCCATGGGTGCAATGACTAATGTACAGTTGGAAAGACTAGTAAGGCATATATCTTTCTTTCGAAATGTTTTCATGCGTGACGCCTTACCGATAGATGGAGTATGTCAAAACGAGAGTGGTATTAAAAATTTTTGACAACATAGAGGGACCTAGTACTCATTGGGTGGCGTATGCAAAAAGGGGAAATCGCGTAGTATATATTGATAGTTTTGGTAATCTTCGACCATATAAGGAACTGATTCGACACCTTAAGAGAGATGTAGTGAAAATTGTGTACAATCGCATGTCTTATCAACATTACAACCAGAGCATTTGCGGACAATTGTGCTTACAGTTTTTTCAAACGGTAGAGGATTGATTTAAATGATAATGACGTTTCACTAACAGCAGTCAGTATTCGTTCGGCAGTTTGCAAACATGTCGCTAACGCTTACGTTGACTGGCAACAGTAGCACCCTTACGGTGAGCTACTTTCCCGCTGTAGATTTGAGCGATGATGACTATGAGCTCTGTTTAAGGGATTTCGAAGCATATAATACGTTACCAAACGTAAATTCGTTGTATAATAAATTTTATTCTGGTTCTAATGATGGATGGTTCTAACGATAAGAAAATTACGATTCTTGAAAGATTGTACAAATTGCGCGCCATATACGAATATCTAAAACGTACAATTTCACATTCTCAAAAAGTGCACTCCAAAAATAATCCATATAGAGATGACGAGGATGAATATCCTATAATAATTCGTGCCAATAATAATACGATGAGGAGTGAAATAAAATGTGCTTACAGAATAAATTTTAGCAAACCAAACAACATTGGCTTGCTTTTGGGATTCTCATCGAGTCGTATATTAGAACCGATGGTACGAGTCGGACGCAACGATTAAGATTATCAACGTGAATATCATTCGTATAGAATGCAGCGTTGTCAGTAGTGTGTACAGTAACAGTATGCGTGTACATACGATACATGAATTCTCGGCTAGGGTGCCACCAGTATATAAGATATCGGAAACACCGACATATGTTATTTACCTTCCAATCATCGCACAGAGCATTACAGATTTAACGGTGCGTGTCGTTGATCAAGGAGGACAATCGCTCGATTTTCGAGGAAAAAATATTATCATTAAATTGCACATACGGCGGCGACGATAATAAACGTAATGTATGAAGTGCTTGTGGTAAATCAAATGGAACAAGAGAAGCTAGACAAGCTAGAAATATATCTTTTACGAGACACGCAATTAACAGTACGAAATCCCTCGTTCGAAAGAAACTAAGCTCGTTGAACGTTGAATTTTTGAAATCTTTGAGATTCATCGTACGAAACGATTGAGAAAGATGATTGACATTTTGAATATTGGAAGTGAACCGGTCTTTGACCATCGCATCGTTAAGATTGAGACACATACGTACAATCCATACGCTAATACAACGTTTGGATACAGGGACGAGACACGAATATCCATACGCAGCAGGATTTTTACATATTGCCATGGGAGAGTTATCTCTATGTCGAGGGGAAGGTGACGAAACAAGTTGCAGTCGATGGTGCGACTGTAACGTTGGGATATAATTGCGTTGCATTCATGTTTGATGAGATCTGTTATGAACTGGATGGTGTGGAGATTGATCGTAACAGAACCGTGGAAATAGCTTCAAGCTCAAAAACTATGTGTCGATATCTTCAGATAAAAATGCTACCATGAAAAATGCCGCGTGGAATACGACTGACACTATTTTCGCCGGACGGATACTTCAACTTCTGCGTACCACTCAGAGTGTTGCTAGGATTCTGTGAAGACTACAAGCGTATAGTGATTAACGCACGTCACGAATTGATTCTATTACGATCGCGCAGCGACAATAACAGTCTACCAGGATCTTCAGCGCTGGGTCCTAAGATTGAGCTATTCAAGATACAATGGAAATGCCTCACGTAATTTTGAACAATATCAATAAACTTTCCATGCTGAAAACTTTGGAGAACGGACGATACTTGAGTATAAGTTTTCGCTCGTGGGATCTGTATGAATTTCCTCTACTGCAAAGCACGACTAAACATCAGTGGACCGTCAAAACTGCTACTAATTTAGAAAAACCTCGATATGTTATCTTTGCTCTGCAGACTGGCCGGAAGAATGTCATGACGGAAAATATAACTTATTTCGATGACTGCAATTTGTTAACCGCGAAGCTCTATCTGAATTCAAAGTGCTATCCGTACGATGACATGAATTTGGACTTTGCAAAAAATAAATATGTAATACGTTACGATATGTATAGATGTTTTCGTAAAGCGTATTATAGATGCGACAGTGCTGAGGTATGGTTAACAACTACCGACTTTCTGCGGCGAGGTTCTTTCGTGGTTATCGATTGTTCGCGTCAATATGAGTCCGTCAAGAGCACCACTGTGGATGTGCGATAGAATTTGAATGTAAGAAGAATATACCGGCTAATATTACCGCGTACTGTCTCATCCTGCATGGTCGTATAGTTGAATATAGCCCGCTAACCGACATAGTGCGCAAACTCAACTAACATCAGAAAGTATGTACGAAAAAGGAATAATACACAACACGAAACTAAGTGTTATAAACGGCATTTCTCTCCCGGACGTGTCGAAGAATGTTTCACCATGGTTGTACCGACGTTTGTGGACTTGCAAGGATTCAAATTTGGAAAGAGATTTATTGTAAAAGAACCAGCGATATTGAAGAACGGCACTATTCTTTCGCACTACGTCTTTACGAGTCCGATGCTATGGCATCTGCTCACAAGATCAGACAAATCGAGAGCCTACTGGTTAACGGCTAATCATCATGGATTACGATGGGAAGATGGAACCGTCAAATACTGCAGAGCTCAACATTTGGTTACTGCAGCTGTGGCGAGTGATATATATGGCGAGCTTGAAGATGATGCATCTCAATTTGTGTACGTGAAGGGGCATGAGAAGCGGGAATGGTTATTACACTTTCTAGATGACAATGTGAGAAGCAACGTGATCATTAAAACCATAGATACTGATTACGATGACATGCCTTCTTTGCAAAAATTGAATAATACTGTTCGATGTAATAATCATATGAAAAATTGTGACTTATGTCTAAGAATGTACTAAACATTTTTAATTGATGGTCTTGGGGATAATTGCACGACGCTTAATAAAACATCATTTCAAATGTACAGATGTTTCTTCCAACACGCTTATCCGTTTCCACCTTTTAGGATTTTATATGATAATTGTGTTTGATAAAAATATAGTTCTTTATTTGCGGTATGATGATTATTAGACGTTCGAAAAACGTTCGATAGACGTTCGATAGACGTTCGATAGACGTTCAAGAGACGTTCGATAGACGTTCGATAGACGTTCGAGAGAGAGATGTTCGATATGGCACAGTAAACGAAGGGTCCAAGGTTCGAGTCTGGCCTAGTTTCGACTTATTTTTTTCTCTTGAAGTATGCGTGACGTCATCATATACACTGTAAGAACCTTCACTAGACGTCTACTAGCAATAGACGACGGTCGTCTAAGAGGTTTTGGAGCGTTCGATAGTAACCGCGGAGCCTAAATTCGAGCCTATCTATATCCGGCACGTTTTTCTTTGGACATGTGCGTGACGTCATGGCCGCCATCTTACTCGTAAACGTGACGTCTACTAGCAATAGGCAACAGTGGTCTAGGAGGTTCGAGTGTTTGATAGCAACTGCGGGGCCCACGTTCGAGTCTAGCAATACCCGACACATTTTCTCTGGACATATGCGTGACGTCACTGCCGCCATCTTACCCATAGAATCAAAAAATTCTGGAGTGGGAGGATATCAATAAAGAGGGGGGCATCAATTAAAATATTTCATTAATAAAGTCACGATTGAAAATATTTCATTAATAAAGTCAGGTTTGAAAATATTTCATAAATAAATTTGGGTTTGAAAATATTTCATTAATAAAGTCAGGTTTGAAAATATTTCATTAATAAAGTCAGATTTGAAATATTTCATTAATAAAGTCAGGATTTTAATTCATTTTAAAAAGTAAGTTAGAATGCCCCTTGTTTAATTACTTTGGATTCCCACCGATATTCGTGATGTTGTAATGCAAACGTGGAAATTTATGCTGAATCGGTCGTTGAAGTGTGTACGCATCCTGCGACTCAAGCCAACAAATAATCTCTTCACGTGCGGAGTCAGGTCCTGCTGCTCGCCAAAGATTTTTTATCAGAGAGTATCCTGCATAGCGTGCGGAATTGTTACAGAATTTTGCGAGGTCGGTCATTCTAATATGTTCCAATTGATCAAACGTCTTTTACTCGCCGATTTAAAAGCGTTGTCGTAAAGTTGCTCAACGGAAACCGCGAGAAGGTGTTGGTCTTTTCCGTCAGAAAGAAATGTAAAATGTTAGTTTCTTTTAATACTGCATTAATTATTATATGCATATAATCTTCTTATAATATAACATGTAGAAATAAAACATGTTATAATATAAAAATATGTTGCAATATAAGAAGGAATACAATATTAAAAAAAATGTTTTGCATTTCCGAAAGTTGGGATGAAAGATAGGGGAGAAAAGAGAAAGGATAGGAAGACAGAAATAGAGAAAATGTAAGAAGACAGAATAGATAGAAATATAGAAAAAAAGGATAGAAATAGAGTAAAAGGAACTACAAAAATAGAACACAGATAGAAACGATAGACAGAAAAATTCCAGACAACACGGACTTTGAAGAGATATCCTAAAGAAAGCTTAAGATGTCCAGAGGACGTTCAACGTCCTGAGGACATCTTTAGAGCATTTCCAAAATGTCTCGTGGAAGTTATGTTATCTCGGATATAAAGAATAGAATATGGAAAGACATGCAATGCATAGAGTGTTATATTAAGGTCACTTTACACGATGTATACTTTACGATAGAATTCGGAAAATATTGGACTTAGAAAACAACAACATACACCGAGTAATTATGATAAAAATAATAAGAATATACACATTTAATAACAATACACATAAATAATAAATATATATATAATAAATGTGTACACATTTAATAATCATGTATTGTTAGCTACATTATACAATATATTACATGAATAAATATATAACCCAAATTTATCGCGAATAATACATTGTGTAAAGCGACCTTTACACTAGTAGTATATTAAATTATTTTTGACTTTTTTGTAGTATTGTAAACAAATATTGAATTTATTATGTTCCAGACAACATTGTTTTGAAGTATGTATCAGATTAAAATGAATAGTTTAATAAATAGTCCAGAAACTTTCACAATTCTGCGTTTGACATAAACACAATATTTGTTTGAAAACTCAGAAAGGTAGAAAATAAATTAGTACTTCTAGTATTAAAAGGAAAAAACGCATACGTTTTTATTTAATATATTATAACTTTCTGGTGGACGCATATGTGAGCAATGTATCAGCTTATCAATTGTATAAAAGAAAGAAACGTATAGTAATGTGTGATGTATGTACTAAAACATATTCGTGCAATGTATGTTTTACATTTATATAGGACACGCTTGTTTCCGTAAGTAAAAGAAGCATACATGCCAGAAAGTTTAAATGATATATATACAGGGTGTCCCATAATTGTAGGATACGAATTCCATAGCGGTGTAGAGCTAAGCGGGTGGAACAAAATTGTCCTTTTCCATTTAGCCGTTTCTCGCATAGTTTTAGTAGTAACCGCGTAAAGTTTGGCGTTTGTCACGCCCATCGCGACCTATGGACGCTCCGCGGCGTGTGCGTCGGGGCTAAGCGGTAAGGCGGCGCGCGTTGACCGCCGCACCGGCGATGGCGTTTTGACGCTTTGACGCTGCTGGCGCGCGGCGAGGCGATGATGAACGCGTACGCCGCAAATCTAAGCGTGCTTTCTCTTTGTCAAAAGTGTGTGGCGCACACTTCTGGGTTGCACGTGTTAATTAAACGTTTATTAAACACGACGACAAATACGAATTAAACGCAATTGGGCGTGTTGAAATTATTGTTTCACGTAAAAACGCTATCATTTCCATACCACTTATGAGATAGATAGCTTGGTGCGTTTTTTACTCGGTTTCTCCAGTAGGCCTAATCCACGGTTATTGATTAGTGCAGTAATCGAAGTGTTCGAAGTGCCTTCCTCCAACTTGTAAGCAGAGTTCAGCTCTTCGTGTTATCTCTTGCGTCGCACGGTGCGCCATATCCGGCGTGATGCTAACAAAGGCCGCAATAATTGTTGCACGTACCTCCTCTTACCTCTGTACCATCGCGCCGTTGCTCGACTAAGGATTTGACGTATCCCCACACAAAATGATCGAGAATGTTCAAATCCGGCGACTGTGCGGGCCAAATGATTGGGCCACCGCAACCCATCCATCTGTCCGGAAAACGCTATTTCATATTTCACGCAAAGATTGCGCGGGAGCTCCGTCGTGCTGGAATATCATAGTTTCGCGTGCGCGGAAAAGAACGTCCTCGAGGAGAAGAGGTAGCTCATTCTCAAGAAATTCCATGTACCTCTGTCCATCGAGACGTGGCGGTAAAAAAAATGGGCTGATCTGAAAATAATTACCACACTTAAATAGTTATACGCGTAATAGAACATGTTCTGCATGTTGCAAATTACAAGAATACGTTGCAAATACAAGAACTACTCTGTCCGCAATTACTCCTGTCCACACGTTCACCGACCACCGGTATCGAAAGGCGTATTGCCGAACGGCGTGAGAATTCTCGGATTGCCACACCAATGTGTTGCGAGAATTAAAGATGCTTTTCGGTTTAAAAGTCGCCTCATCTGTCCACAGAAAACGGTCGGGAAATGATTGATTTCGCCGACACTGTGCGAGGAGACTTGCGCGTGTTTCACGTAGATATATTAACATTTCTTAATTTAGCTTTTATAAAAATAAACATACCTGCACAAAAGTGCACCCGTGGTGTTTCATCATGTGGAAATAATTGTTGCACGCGTCGATAACGGTAGGTCGCAAATTATTTTGACACAAGATGCGATGCACCAAAGATTTGAATAAATGTAGGCGTCTCGATAATTCGCGCACACTACATCTAGGATCGTTCTCGATCTCGCGCAATACCTCCTCCTCGTCGCGCATCGAATGCAGGACGGGTGCACCAACGCGGATTTTATGGACTGGCAGGAGACTCTCCGTTTCCTTTGCTCGTCTTACGCAAAATATAATAGTATTTCGCGAAGGATGCCGCACGCGATTAAGATATCGCTGCGCAACGTCAAAATATTCTTCCGCCGTGAAATTCATTGTTTTAAGGCTGTGATGCGTGGAACACTTTACAGAAGCTACTGCCGTTAAGAACGTTTCTTGTAGGCGATGGAGAAAAACAGTTGAACATCTGAGAAACGATCTTCAACTGTTTTCCTCTTTCGCTAACAAGAATTTTAAAACAATGGATTTCAGAATATTTTGACATGTTGATGTACTACGCGAGGGCGGATTATGGCGATCATGTTGCGGCGCGTCTTTATGTTTCGGTACAGCGATATCCTAATCGCGTGCGGCATCCTCCGCGAAATACTATTAGATTTTGCGTAAGAGGAGCAAAGGAAACGAGGAGTCTCCTGCCGGTCCATAAACTTCGCGCAGGTGCACCCATCCTGCATTCGATCCGCGATGAGGATGGAGAATACTCCAATACTCGCGCAATAGCGTGAGATCGAGAACGATCCCGGATGTAGCGTGCGCGAATTATCGAAACGTCTACGTTTATCCAAATCTTTGGTGCATCGCATTTTGCGCCAAAATAATTTGCGGCCCTACTGTTATCGACGCGTGCAATAATTATTTCCACGTGATGAAGCACCACGAGCGCACTTTTGTGCAGATATGTTTATTTCTATAAAAGCTAAATTAAGAAATGTTAATATATCTACGTGAAACACGCGCAGGTCTCCTCGCACAGTGTCGGCAAAATCAATCATTTCCCGACCGTTTTCTGTGGACGGATGAGGCGACTTTTAAACCGAAAGGCGTGTTTAATTCGCGGAACACATTGGTGTGGCAATCCGAGAATCCTCACGCCGTTCGGCAATACGCCTTTCAATACCGGTGGTCGGTGAACGTGTAGACAGGAGTAATTGCGGACAGAATAGTACGTATTCTTGTAATTTGCAACATGCAGAACATGTTTTATTACGCGTATAACTATTTAAGTATGGTAATTATTTTCAGATCAGCCCATTTTTTTTACCGCCACGTCTCGATGGGCAGAGGTACACGGAATTCCTTGAGAATGAGCTACCTCTTCTCCTCGAGGACGTTCCTCTCCGCGCACGCGAAACTATGATATTCCAGCACGACGGGGCTCTCGCGCAGTCTTTGCGTGAAATATGAAATAGCGTTTTCCGGACAGATGGATGGGTTGCGGTGGCCCAATCATTTGGCCGGCACGGTCGTCGGATTTGAACATTCTCGATTATTTTGTGTGGGGATACGTCAAATCCTTAGTCGAGCAACGGCGCGATGGTACAGAGGTAAGAGGAGGTACGTGCAGCAATTATTGCGGCCTTTGTTAGCATCACGCCGGATATGGCGCACCGTGCGACGCAAGAGATAACATGAAGAGCTGAACTCTGCTTACAAGTTGGAGGAAGGCACTTCGAACACTTCGATTATTACACTAATCAATAACGGTGGATTAGGCCTACTGGAGAAACCGAGTAAAAAACGCACCAAGCTATCTATCTCATAAGTGGTGTGGAAATGATAGCGTTTTTACGTGAAACAATAATTTCAACACGCCCAATTGCGTTTAATTCGTATTTGTCGTCGTGTTTAATAAACGTTTAATTAACACGTGCAACCCAGAAGTGTGCGCCACACACTTGACAAAGAGAAAGCAGGCTTAGATTTGCGGCGTACGCGTTCATCATAGCCTCGCCGCGCGCCAGCAGCGTCAAAGCGTCAAAACGCCATCGCCGGTGCGGCGGTCAACGCGCGCCACCTTACCGCTTAGCCCCGTATACAGCTCGCCGCGGAGCGTTCATAGGTCGCGATGGGCGTAACAAACGCCAAACTTTACGCGGTTATTACTAAAAAGCTATGCGAGAAACCGCTAAATGGAAAAGGACAATTTTGTTCTACCCGCTTAGCTCTACGCCGCTATGGAGTTCGTGTCCTACAATTATGGGGCACCTTTGTACAGGGTGCACGATTTATCTGAAGACATTGAAATATCTCGAGAACTATGCATTGGATGAAAAAAAGTGGTTAATAAAAGTTGTTAGTCTCGAAGAGGGACATCCAATGATACCAAACTCGACCTCCCACCCCACCCGCTGGGGGTGGGGGTTGGGGGCAACTTTGTAATCTTAAATGGAAACCCCCATTTTTTATTGCAGATACGGATTCCACGCTACAAAATACGTAAATTTTGTCCGAAACTTTTTTTTTGATTCGTGACAGATGGCGTTGTAATCGCAAAAAGTTATATTTTCCGCAATTCTCCAGAAATGATCATTGTATTGAGAAATAAAAAATACCTGTTCAATATTTTTAAAGAACATAATAAAAGTTATTCCCCCCCATCCTCTCGGGGTAGGGTGGGTGGTAACGTTCAAATCTGCCGTATTCGTTTAGTTTAAAAATCACTCTCGCTTTTCTCAGAACTCTGACCGCATCGCGCCTTGAGACCATTGCTCTCTCGTTGCTGCCTATATTCGGCGCTCATCCGATTTATCGTCGGAATCGGTCGCAAGGGCGAAGTTGCGACGGTATTCCCGCGAGGAAGCCGCGTTCGCGCTACTTTCGCGGATTATCCGAACCTTGGCTCAATTTTGGTAAACACCGATTAAAGTCAAAGTTAGACTGTTTCCGGTCGTCATCGTTCCGATCTAACAGCCACGAAGTTTTCCATGCGGATCGCTGCCAGATCTTCGTTCTCGCAAAGAGACAACGCTAATCGATGCGCATCATGTTTGTAGTACAGAATAAAGTTTAGAGTTGGTTTGGACTTTATTGCACATTGCTCAACCTTTCGTCGCGTTTGCCCGCTCTACCGTCCACTCCTGCGCTTCGTTCGAAGCGGCTTCCGGCGTTCGTTCGCCTCTTCTCGACGTGAACATTGGTACATTGCTCACATATGCGCCCACCAAAAAGTTATAGTATATTAAGTAAAAGCATATGCGTTTTTTCTTTTTAATACTAGAAGTACTAAATTATTTTCGACCTTTTTGAATTTTTAAACAAATATTGTGTTTATGTCAAACGCAGAATTGTGAAAGCTTCTGGGCTATTTATTAAATATTCATTTTAATCTGATACAAATTCCACAACAATCTTGTCTTAAACACAACAAATTCAATATTTGTTTACAATACTAAAAAAGTCAAAAATAATTTAATATATTACTAGTGTAAAGGTCACTTTACACAATGTATTGTTCGCGATAAATTTGGGTTATATATCTATTCATGTAATATATTGTATAATGTAACTAACAATACATGATTATTAAATACACATTTATTATATATATTGAGACTACAAATTAGTTCGGTCCGTTTTTTTGTGTTAAAAAATGTATTTATTTCAAAACAAAATGAATGAACAGATCAATTAAAGTATTTTCCATCGCTGGCTACTACTTATTCCCATTTCTCAGGCAATTTTCGGATTTCATCTCGAAAAAATGACTCGTATTTTGAGGTGATCCAAGTTTGGAGCCAATTTTCGATATCTGCGAAAGAAGTGAATCAGTGACCTGCCAAATCGTGCTCCATCCTTCGAAACAACCAGTAATCAGAAGGAGCAATGTCCGGAGAATATGGCGGGTGCGGTAAAACGTCCCATTTGAGCGTTTCCAAATATTTTTTTACGACTTTTGCGACATGAGGCCGAACGTCGTCATGAAGAATGCCTTTCAACGTCTGTCGGTTTCAGTTCATAAGGCACCCAATTTCCTTGTTTTTGAATAATTCCCATGTCTCTCAATCGTACGGAAACGGTTTGTTGAGTCACTCCCAATGATTCTGCAAGCTCCTTTTGCGTTTGACTCTGATCTTCTTCGAGTAATGCCTCTAATTCTTTGTCCTCGAATTCTTTTGGCTGTCCAGAGCGAGGCTTGTCTTCGACGCTGAAATTTCCTACGAACTTAATCACTGATATCAGCATCATGACATCGTTCTTATAAATATCGATATTTACTTCTTAAGATAGCTGCCACGATCTTTTTATTTACAAAAGTCTTTCGAAATCCTCTTATTGTCACATGCATCTTATCTCCTATAAAATAATCATCTGGAACATTCCCCTAAAAACTCCACTCTCTCAACCGAGCTGACTTTTTGAGAAAAGTCAAAAGCCTCGTTCACTTCTCGCCGATCCAGCACCCAGGACAGACGCTTCTCTCCAGCACCCCTTCAGGGTTTTCTTAACAATCAAGCCAACTTGTGGCTTAGACCAACCAGTATTCTTCACTTGTTAATTATTCGGTGCAACGATCTTGTGCCTTCTTGGGCCATTGAGAGCGATCCTGCCGAAACCAGCTGCCTGTCCTTGGCGCAGAACTTGAGGCATCTATTCTCACAGAGACGCAGCAACCACACCTTTCATTGTCTACTAAGATCAGAGAAGTCCAGCAGTAAGTTATTTATATTTTATTTTACCTGAGTGACCTCTTTCGTTTCATTTTTTTATCTATCCTTCTCTCTCTTTTCTTTTCCTTTCGTTTTACTTCCGTTTTCTATTCCCCTTGGCATTCCTCCTTAATTGTTAAATCAGACCCCAGTGGCCAAACCTTTCGATCACAGTCGGACATAACGAACACGGAATTTTGCTCAGACCGCGATTGTTTATACAACTATGTATACGTACACTTTATAAAAGCTTGTAAATTTTATTTCATTGTGAACATCCGTCTAATTACTAATAAAACAAGTTGTTTGTAATTGTAAGCCAATCACGATTACCGACTAATTATTCTCAACAAAGATTCTCCCTTCCTTCAACCGTCGCTCACGGTCCTATCCCAGGTAAAAGGATTCAGTTCCTTGACCTAAATCAAGGACCACCGGCGTACGTCCGCGTCAGATAAAGGGATCGCTCCGATCCTTGATCTGTACCGCTGACTTGCGAGTACGTCGGAGCTTGCGAAAGCAAGCGCCAAGTTGCGCTCCTCCTCCAGGACGTAACATATAAAATTTGGGGGCTCGTCCGGGATGATAAGAGTGATTGTTGAAAAAGGGCATGAATACGCGATCAAATTCAGATAAATCGGAGGTTGAAAAGGCATATCAACAGGCCATACAAGCAACGCCTAAAACTTCTAAAACAATTGAGCCACAATACGCATCCACACCTTACGCTCCTTCTGCACCCTCTGAATCTTCAAGTGTTCCCCCTGCATCTACTCTCTTACCTATAATTGAACCCACAACTCCTGACATTCGGAGAATTTTGAGTGACAGTCCGCTTTCAGAAACTGCATTCGGGTTAAAACCGCGAGCTTTTGATAACCCTCTTAGTCCTATTCCGGATGAAAGTTTAAAACAGACAACATCATTGACAAAGCACTGTAACAAAGCACAATCTACCTTATATCGTTCTCTTGGAGAATCTCTGTACTCTTTCCGCTTAGCTCTCACTGAATCCGCAGTAGAATCAAGCGACAAACCACCGTCGGAAAGATTAGAAATTTTAAAGAATAAAGAAATAGAATTGATTAGCACAACAGAGGCATTAACCGATAAAGAACCGACGGCAGGAAGCGAGACTCCTCTTACACAAAACTTTGAAGCTTCAGGAAAAAATAAATTAAAATCAATAAAAATGAATAGTAATACGTTGCATTACGCCGTTGGTGCTGTTCCTTTCTTCGACGGACAGAATATTCCAGTAGAACATTTCATAGAGGGGTGTAATTTAGCAAAAGCCATGACGCCAATCGAGGAAGAAAGATATTTAACAAGAGTGCTCTACACGCGTCTAACAGGAGAAGCTCGTTATGCAGTGCAGGACCAAGATTTCGCGCTTGTCAGCCAATTAACAAAATTTTTGAAAAATGTTTTCGGATCATTTAAAAGTTATCCCGAATTACAAGGCGAATTAAGACGCATACATTAGAGAACCGGCGAATCCGTTATCGCGTACGCAAACCGAGTAAAATCCACGGGGAACCGAATTCTAGAATCCTATCGCACTAACATCGGATCCGCCGATGCGGCATATACCACTTCACTAGAAAAACAATTATGTCATAGTTTTATTAGAGGATTAATACCTGAAATCGAGCAACGTGTTTCTAGAAATCTAGATGTCGAACATACTATACGGGAAGCGTTGGAAATCGAAAAGGAATTACGAGCAATTAAAAATATTCGTAACCCATCAGTCTCTACATCTGTTACTAATTTTTGTGCAATCTGTCAGAAGACCGGACATACCGAGGACAATTGTCGATTATCTCTATACAAAGTAACGACTCCAAATTTAGGTAACGAAGTTTTAATTTGCCAAATTTGTAAAAAACGCGGACATAGTGCTGATAAATGTCGATTTAGAGATCCAAATACTCGTAATCCCGTGAAAATAGTTCAAAGTGATATTATTTCGTGTCAAATCTGTCTCAAACCCGGTCATTCCGCACAAAATTGTCTGTTATATCGTAATCAACCAAATGTTATTTGTCAAAATTGTCAACGTCCTGGTCATAGCTCTAGAGAATGCAGAAGCAACCCGTCAAATTCAAATACTTTGATTTGTCGAAACTGTAATAAAATGGGACACATCGCTCGAAATTGCTACGCTAATTCCAACTATAATACGCTCAGTGAAGAAATATGTCAATGGTGCAATAGACGCGGACACTTAGCATCTCAATGTCGCGAAAGGCAAATTGCTAAGAATCAATCGCGACCAGTAACATGTCAAATATGTGGGAAACTCGGTCATTCGGCGAGGAAACGCTCGCGATTGCCGCGAAGATCAACCATTGGATAATAATCAGAATCATCGAACTGCACAGAATACGTCGGATCACTGTAGATATTGCAAAACAACGGGACATTTAATAGAGAATTGCGCACTACGACTTGAAAGGAACCGTAGGAATCAGGAAAACTTTCAAGGGTCCCCGACGGCGGGCGCAAATCGGGGAGCCGACGGATCGGAGCGCCCAGTGATGACTACACTGATAGAGAACACTATAAGCGAGCTCCAATAATTAGACCGGTAGAAATTAATTTAAATAAAGAAAGCTGCGTTCCTACTGTTCAATTATGTTTAAACGGAAATAGTTATTTTGAAACTTTTATGTTGGATACGGGATCGGGCCCTAACCTTATCAAAGAAACTCGCATTTCAGGAACTCCAGACTTAGATCCAACACATATTCTAAAATTAAATGGAATCAACAATTCACCCGTATACACTATCGGAAAAATTACCAAGATAATTTTAGGAATTCCTGTCGATTTTCATGTAATTTCTGATGATTTTCCTATTCATTCATGTGGGATATTAGGCAACGATTTTTTTCAACAAACTAAAGCTAAAATCGATTATTCAAAAGGTCACTTAGAAGTTTTAACTACTAAAATTCCTTTTTATTCACAAGAATCTGTAATAATTCCCGCGCGCTCAAAAGCATTGTTCTTCGTGCGCATTGGAAATCCGCATATTAAAGAGGGATATTTACCCAAGATAACTATAGGAAAAGGTGTAGAAGTACAACCAACCGGCTTAATAAAAAATATTGACGGCAAGGCTTACTCTAACGTAATTAATTCTTTGGATACTGAGATAGAAATTTTAATACCAACTATTAATATACGACCCGCAATTTTAAAGAATAACGAGAAGGATAACGATATTAAAGATGGAAAAATTAGAGATAATAATGATGACAATTGCGAAAATTCTAAAAACAATGGGAAACATATTCTTGATCGCGAAGAAAAGGAATCACGAAATATGGCATCATGCAACGGTAAAAGTACATTCAATCATGTACATATTAACTCACTGGAGAAAAATCTCGAATCAAGAAATTTTGAAGACAGCAATTTTGGAAAAGGAGATGACTCTCAACTTCCTCGTCTAATAACGGAAACTCAAAACGAAAAACAAGGAGCGACCTTCCATGCTCCTATCAAACGAAAAGAAAAAATTAATCAACATAAAAAGTTAGAATCGACTCTTCTTAAAGGATTAGATAAAGGCTTAGATAAGATTTCAAGGGAAAATTCTCAATTCTCCTATCCATACCACGATCCTCCCAGCCAAGGGGACAATTTCCAGATTCCTCGTCCAAGGGAGAAAGTGGGTAACCAGGAGGAAAAATCCCTTGAAAATAAAAATAATAATTCTAAAGAAAGTACTCAAAAAATTAATGAAAGTATATATAAAATTGAAGAAGAGTCACACAATGAAACACAATCGCATTACCCAAAAAATAATTTCTCAAATGTAGCAGAAATAATAAGTACAAAATTTGATGAAACTCAAGAGGGAGTATTCAAGGCTTCCTATGAAAACATTAAGACGCAAAAAATTAAAGGATATGACGAGAATTCTGTACTGAAGATCGAAAATTTTACTGAAAATATCGAGTGCGTATCAGAGATTGATCTCTTAAATTCCAATGGTTCCTTGCGATCAAATAATATAAATAACGTACACAGTCAGAGCAATAATCATTCTTCTAATAAAAATGATATTTCATTTCCAGGTCCTCTTAATTCAGAAACTAACAATCACTTAATTACAGCTATGATACCTCTTACCAACGGACATGACACGAACGTGACCCGACGGTCAAACGAAAAGAACCTACCCGACGCTATCACAGACGCGATTACTATTTGCTTAAATGACTCAACTCCTCGACTGAACGTCTTACAGATAAGTTCAACTACTATCTATGACGAAAACAGAGCCAACAAACTATTGGATCTAATTGTTTTAAATCATTTAGACGCACTTGAAGCTAATAGTATAATCGCATTAATAAAACAATATCAAGAATGTTTCCATTTACCGGGTGAACAATTGACCGCAACACACGTACTGCGACATTGCATATCGACAACTGACGATTATCCAATAAACACAAAACAATATAGATTTCCTCAAATGCATAAGCAGGAAATAAATTTACAAGTACAAGAACTACTGGATGGCGATATTGTACGACACTCACATTCGCCGTATAATACTCCCGTCTGGATAGTGCCTAAAAAAGAGGATTCAGAAGGCAATAAACGATGGCGTATGGTGTTGGATTTTCGCATGCTTAACGATAAAACTATCGGAGACGCGTACCCATTACCAAATATAATTGACATTCTTGATCAACTTGGCAGCGCACGATATTTTTCGGTATTTGACTTAGCTTCGGGATTTCACTAAATAGAAATGGATCCACGCGATAGCCACAAGACGGCTTTCACTACGCCGTTCGGACATTATGAATTTACTCGCATGCCTTTCGGATTAAAAAACGCTCCCGCTACATTTCAACGATTAATGGATATAGTTCTAGCTGGAATTCAAGGACGAGAAGTATTTGTTTATCTGGATGATATCGTGCTATACGCATCTTCTTTAATAGAACATGAATTCAAATTTAAAACACTTATGCAAAAGCTTAAAGATGCTAATTTAAAATTACAGATAGATAAATGTCGCTTTTTATGCAAGGAAGTCAATTATTTAGGACATACAATTAGTAGCGAAGGTGTTAAACCGGATCAAAAAAAGTTAGAAGTAGTACGCGAATTTCCAACGCCTAAAACACCTAAGAACATAAAACAGTTTTTGGGATTAGCTGGATATTACAGGAGATTTATACCAGAATTTTCTAAATTAGCTCGACCTCTAACGCAATTATTGAAATCAGAAGTACCTTTTAAATGGAGCAATGCGCAACAACAGTCATTTGAAATACTAAAAAATGAATTATGCAAAGAACCGGTACTGCAATATCCAGATTTTTCACAACCATTTATTTTAACCACCGACGCCTCGGGCTTCGCAATAGGAGGAATATTGTCACAAGGAAAAATCAACGCAGATCGACCAATAGCTCACGCATCTCGTACGCTGAGCGATTACGAAGTAAAATACGACACTTATGAAAAAGAAGCCTTAGCAATTATATACTGTGTCAAACATTTTAGACCATATTTATACGGGAGAAAATTCACACTTATAACAGACCATAAACCTTTGATGTGGTTTAAAAATGCTCAGGATACGAAAATGCGAATACTTCGATGGAGACTAGAATTAGCCGAATACGATTACGAAATAGTTTATAAAGCCGGAAAAACAAATGTAAACGCAGACGCCTTATCAAGAAACCCAGTAGACTCACCTCTAACGGACTGCAAAGTGATTAACACTAGAAGTAAATTTAATCCGAATAATCCACAAGATGCTGAAGCCATCAGACGCCTTTTTAGAAGAGGATGATAATCCTGAAGAACCAGACGAAGACGACACTAATNGCTTGTCAGCCAATTAACAAAATTTTTGAAAAATGTTTTCGGATCATTTAAAAGTTATCCCGAATTACAAGGCGAATTAAGACGCATACATTAGAGGCGGAATCCGTTATCGCGTACGCAAACCGAGTAAAATCCACGGGGAACGAATTCTAGAATCCTATCGCACTAACATCGGATCCGCCGATGCGGCATATACCACTTCACTAGAAAAACAATTATGTCATAGTTTTTATTAGAGGATTAATACCTGAAATCGAGCAACGTGTTTCTAGAAATCTAGATGTCGAACATACTATACGGGAAGCGTTGGAAATCGAAAAGGAATTACGAGCAATTAAAAATATTCGTAACCCATCAGTCTCTACATCTGTTACTAATTTTGTGCAATCTGTCAGAAGACCGGACATACCGAGGACAATTGTCGATTATCTCTACACAGTAACGACTCCAAATTTAGGTAACGAAGTTTTAATTTGCCAAATTTGTAAAAAACGCGGACATAGTGCTGATAAATGTCGATTTAGAGATCCAAATACTCGTAATCCCGTGAAAATAGTTCAAAGTGATATTATTTCGTGTCAAATCTGTCTCAAACCCGGTCATTCCGCACAAAATTGTCTGTTATATCGTAATCAACCAATGTTATTTGTCAAAATGTCAGTCCTGGTCATAGCTCTAGAGAATGCAGAAGCAACCCGTCAAATTCAAATACTTTGATTTGTCGAAACTGTAATAAAATGGGACACATCGCTCGAAATTGCTACGCTAATTCCAACTATAATACGCTCAGTGAAGAAATATGTCAATGGTGCAATAGACGCGGACACTTAGCATCTCAATGTCGCGAAAGGCAAATTGCTAAGAATCAATCGCGACCAGTAACATGTCAAATATGTGGGAAACTCGGTCATTCGGCGAGGAAACGCTCGCGATTGGCCGCGAAGATCAACCATTGGATAATAATCAGAATCATCGAACTGCACAGATACGTCGGATCACTGTAGATATTGCAAAACAACGGGACATTAATAGAGAATTGCGCACTACGACTTGAAAGGAACCGTAGGAATCAGGAAAACTTTCAAGGGTCCCCGACGGCGGGCGCAAATCGGGGAGCCGACGGATCGGAGCGCCCAGTGATGACTACACTGATAGAGAACACTATAAGCGAGCTCCAATAATTAGACCGGTAGAAATTAATTTAAATAAAAGAAAGCTGCGTTCCTACTGTTCAATTATGTTTAAACGGAAATAGTTATTTTTGAAACTTTTATGTTGGATACGGGATCGGGCCCTAACCTTATCAAAGAAACTCGCATTTCAGGAACTCCAGACTTAGATCCAACACATATTCTAAAATTAAATGGAATCAACAATTCACCCGTATACACTATCGGAAAAATTACCAAGATAATTTTAGGAATTCCTGTCGATTTTCATGTAATTTCTGATGATTTTCCTATTCATTCATGTGGGATATTAGGCAACGATTTTTTTCAACAAACTAAAGCTAAAATCGATTATTCAAAAGGTCACTTAGAAGTTTTAACTACTAAAATTCCTTTTTATTCACAAGAATCTGTAATAATTCCCGCGCGCTCAAAAGCATTGTTCTTCGTGCGCATTGGAAATCCGCATATTAAAGAGGGATATTTACCCAAGATAACTATAGGAAAAGGTGTAGAAGTACAACCAACCGGCTTAATAAAAAATATTGACGGCAAGGCTTACTCTAACGTAATTAATTCTTTGGATACTGAGATAGAAATTTTAATACCAACTATTAATATACGACCCGCAATTTTAAAGAATAACGAGAAGGATAACGATATTAAAGATGGAAAAATTAGAGATAATAATGATGACAATTGCGAAAATTCTAAAAACAATGGGAAACATATTCTTGATCGCGAAGAAAAGGAATCACGAAATATGGCATCATGCAACGGTAAAAGTACATTCAATCATGTACATATTAACTCACTGGAGAAAAATCTCGAATCAAGAAATTTTGAAGACAGCAATTTTGGAAAAGGAGATGACTCTCAACTTCCTCGTCTAATAACGGAAACTCAAAACGAAAAACAAGGAGCGACCTTCCATGCTCCTATCAAACGAAAAGAAAAAATTAATCAACATAAAAAGTTAGAATCGACTCTTCTTAAAGGATTAGATAAAGGCTTAGATAAGATTTCAAGGGAAAATTCTCAATTCTCCTATCCATACCACGATCCTCCCAGCCAAGGGGACAATTTCCAGATTCCTCGTCCAAGGGAGAAAGTGGGTAACCAGGAGGAAAAATCCCTTGAAAATAAAAATAATAATTCTAAAGAAAGTACTCAAAAAATTAATGAAAGTATATATAAAATTGAAGAAGAGTCACACAATGAAACACAATCGCATTACCCAAAAAATAATTTCTCAAATGTAGCAGAAATAATAAGTACAAAATTTGATGAAACTCAAGAGGGAGTATTCAAGGCTTCCTATGAAAACATTAAGACGCAAAAAATTAAAGGATATGACGAGAATTCTGTACTGAAGATCGAAAATTTTACTGAAAATATCGAGTGCGTATCAGAGATTGATCTCTTAAATTCCAATGGTTCCTTGCGATCAAATAATATAAATAACGTACACAGTCAGAGCAATAATCATTCTTCTAATAAAAATGATATTTCATTTCCAGGTCCTCTTAATTCAGAAACTAACAATCACTTAATTACAGCTATGATACCTCTTACCAACGGACATGACACGAACGTGACCCGACGGTCAAACGAAAAGAACCTACCCGACGCTATCACAGACGCGATTACTATTTGCTTAAATGACTCAACTCCTCGACTGAACGTCTTACAGATAAGTTCAACTACTATCTATGACGAAAACAGAGCCAACAAACTATTGGATCTAATTGTTTTAAATCATTTAGACGCACTTGAAGCTAATAGTATAATCGCATTAATAAAACAATATCAAGAATGTTTCCATTTACCGGGTGAACAATTGACCGCAACACACGTACTGCGACATTGCATATCGACAACTGACGATTATCCAATAAACACAAAACAATATAGATTTCCTCAAATGCATAAGCAGGAAATAAATTTACAAGTACAAGAACTACTGGATGGCGATATTGTACGACACTCACATTCGCCGTATAATACTCCCGTCTGGATAGTGCCTAAAAAAGAGGATTCAGAAGGCAATAAACGATGGCGTATGGTGTTGGATTTTCGCATGCTTAACGATAAAACTATCGGAGACGCGTACCCATTACCAAATATAATTGACATTCTTGATCAACTTGGCAGCGCACGATATTTTTCGGTATTTGACTTAGCTTCGGGATTTCACTAAATAGAAATGGATCCACGCGATAGCCACAAGACGGCTTTCACTACGCCGTTCGGACATTATGAATTTACTCGCATGCCTTTCGGATTAAAAAACGCTCCCGCTACATTTCAACGATTAATGGATATAGTTCTAGCTGGAATTCAAGGACGAGAAGTATTTGTTTATCTGGATGATATCGTGCTATACGCATCTTCTTTAATAGAACATGAATTCAAATTTAAAACACTTATGCAAAAGCTTAAAGATGCTAATTTAAAATTACAGATAGATAAATGTCGCTTTTTATGCAAGGAAGTCAATTATTTAGGACATACAATTAGTAGCGAAGGTGTTAAACCGGATCAAAAAAAGTTAGAAGTAGTACGCGAATTTCCAACGCCTAAAACACCTAAGAACATAAAACAGTTTTTGGGATTAGCTGGATATTACAGGAGATTTATACCAGAATTTTCTAAATTAGCTCGACCTCTAACGCAATTATTGAAATCAGAAGTACCTTTTAAATGGAGCAATGCGCAACAACAGTCATTTGAAATACTAAAAAATGAATTATGCAAAGAACCGGTACTGCAATATCCAGATTTTTCACAACCATTTATTTTAACCACCGACGCCTCGGGCTTCGCAATAGGAGGAATATTGTCACAAGGAAAAATCAACGCAGATCGACCAATAGCTCACGCATCTCGTACGCTGAGCGATTACGAAGTAAAATACGACACTTATGAAAAAGAAGCCTTAGCAATTATATACTGTGTCAAACATTTTAGACCATATTTATACGGGAGAAAATTCACACTTATAACAGACCATAAACCTTTGATGTGGTTTAAAAATGCTCAGGATACGAAAATGCGAATACTTCGATGGAGACTAGAATTAGCCGAATACGATTACGAAATAGTTTATAAAGCCGGAAAAACAAATGTAAACGCAGACGCCTTATCAAGAAACCCAGTAGACTCACCTCTAACGGACTGCAAAGTGATTAACACTAGAAGTAAATTTAATCCGAATAATCCACAAGATGCTGAAGCCATCAGACGCCTTTTAGAAGAGGATGATAATCCTGAAGAACCAGACGAAGACGACACTAATATGACGTATTTATCAGATGATCACATTCGAATTGAAGACCTTGACGAAGGGGAAACACCCGAAACTAGTTCAATCAATAACCAATCACAATCAAAAAAGTCAAGCACTGTAGACACACAGCAGGAACACATAGATAATCCACACACGAAAAATTCGTACGAAACGTATCCGCTCAAAGGTCCAAACCAACCTGAGAACTTTTCCGCTGACTCTATACCCTTCTCGCCCGAAGAATTAGCTGAACCTCCTAACATACAAGTAACCGACGCACTAGTCCACGCCCCTTCTCTGCCTACAGAAGAACAAATTGGAGAAAAGAATTTAGAACAAAAACCCTTTCGGCGTATGATAACCAGAAGCCGAGCTAAGCACGTAGCCGAGAAGAATGATTGCGACACGCATCCCTCCGACGACTGCGCACTGACTGAGGACTCTCCCGAGGATATTTCGTCACTAGCTGACGAAGAAACAATGACATCACAAAAAAACAAACAGTGGAGACCTTAGTCCGCATGCCTGAATCTACGAGTACTGAATGCAGGGAGTCTATACAGGGACCTACCGAAGCCTCTCGGGCTATCATGACCCGAAGTCGAGCGAAGCAGCTAACCCAAACAGCCGAATCATATGAAGAGGTCATAAAACCAAAGAAACGAAACCTACCGCCAAAGCCGCTACCTGAGGATACGGACGAAGAAGATACTGATAATGAACCACTCGTAACCACCGATACAAAATCACAAAGCAAGGAAAGCAATTTGATAGATTCTAGAGATTTACATTTTTTACGCAAGGATAATTTGCTATACTTTACAGATACTTCCGGGAATCCTATTGATAACGGTGCTAAAAAATTATTCGAGAAACAAGAAATACCAAAATTGACAGACTTATCGATTAGCATCCCTAAATTAATAAAGAAAATCAAACGATATCACATCATTCTCCCCATCAGTAAAGATCTGACTGAAGGACCGACGATGATATTAACCAACATAAGTAAAGCAGCAACCAACTTACGGAAAATAACCGAAAAACGGAATCTTGCAAGCATCAGTATCGCTATAAATGAACACA
Organism: Harpegnathos saltator; assembly: GCF_003227715.2. NCBI lineage: Eukaryota > Metazoa > Arthropoda > Insecta > Hymenoptera > Formicidae > Harpegnathos > Harpegnathos saltator. The sequence continues at coordinate 859,891 of NW_020230316.1, read as the reverse complement.
TATTAAACGTACCATGGAATGACATTAAAACAAAATTCCAGACTGCATTTTCAGGTTCCAACGTGAAAATAATCATTTGTAAAGGATTAATCAAATATCCGCCAAAAGGTATACGAGAAGCTATACTCCAAGAGATGCATTGCACTCCAGTGGGAGGACATAGAGGAGTAACCAAGACCTACAATCGAATCCGCCAAAATTACTATTGGGAAAACATGAAAGAAGAAATTCGACGACACATCCAACAATGTTTGCAGTGTCAATTAAAGAAATTGGTTCGAGTAAAGACAAAACAACCCATGATAATAACCGACACTCCAGGATGGACCTTCGACAAAATAGCAATGGACATCGTAGGACCGCTGCCTCGTACTAAGACAGGTAATGAATATATACTCACAATGCAAGACCAGTTAAGCAAATTCTGCCTAGCTGTACCGCTACCTGACCAAACCGCCGTTACAATAGCCGACAAATTTGTGAAGAGATTCATCACCATTTTTGGACCACCCAAGGCTGTACTTACAGATCAAGGCAGAAACTTCATTAGTGATTTAATGAGGAAATTGGCCAGATACTACAGAATACGGAAATTCCGCACTACCGCCTTTCATCCTCAATCAAACGGGTCACTTGAAAGATCTCATCACGCACTGGGAGAATACCTGAAACAATACGCCAGTGGCGAAAAGGAATGGGACGAATGGGTAGACTTAGCTATCCAAAATTACAATACTAACATACACGAAGGAACCAAACATACGCCTTACGAATTAGTTTTCGGGAGACCTGCACGAATACCCTCAAACGAACCACTACTTGAAGACGATAAAATTAAGACATACGACGATTATCTGATACAGTTATTTACTAGATTACACCAAATTCAAACAAGAGCAAATCATAATTTAGTAGAAGCTAAGGAAAAATCAAAATTTCGTTATGATAAAAAAATAAACCCCCAGGTATTTAAACCTGGAGATCAGGTATTTCTGTTAAAGGGACCCAAACCTGGGAAGTTTGGAGATCAATATACTGGACCGCACGAAGTATTAGAAATAGTAAACAGAAACAATGTCAAAATCAGACTGAAGAAAAACAGTCATATCGTACATCCGAACAGACTTCGAATTTCTTATATTACCCCCACTCAAAATGCTAGTTGAAAACGCCTGAAAAATCTCAACATTCATTATTCAAGTAATTACAACTTTCAGATGCATCGCGGACTCATCGCAATTATCTTCTCTCTGTATTTATTACATCTTCCCGTTGTCAAGGGAATAATCGGATATGACTGTGGCTCAGCCTCTTCAAATATTACCACTGTATCACTCTTAACTATTGAGGAATGTGACATACCACCACTAAAGGTCAACTCCACCAGGATAAAACTACAACTACTACAAGTTAACGACTTCCACTTTGTAATGGTGAGACAGTGCAAAATGGAAATAGACCGTATCGTAAAAAGATGTGGAATGCATTCACATACGATGGACGTAGCAAATGGCAAGTATGCATACATACAGGAAACATCGCATCAAGCATGCTTACGCATGCATTGGTATAGCACAGCCAGAATAGGAACCACGCATATAACAGGATTGAAAATTAACCAAACCATAAGTAGACCCGTAACACTGGTAGGAAGAGTCGAAAACGACGGTACGTGTTACGGGAGCGCTTTTGCTGATGATTATGGAAGCTGGACAAGCGTCGTGGTATTAGCAAATATAAAGATCACACTACAAGAATACCGAGCCACTGCAAAAATCAATAATAATCAAGTTATACTTCGATCAGGAATTCATTGTGAATTAAAAACAGGATACTGTACCGACATAGAGGGAGGTAACACCTATTGGGATGCCATCCCCGACGGCTCATGCAAAGAGAACAGTTACGGAGTTTTATTCGATGGATATGCAACTAAGATACAAGAAAGCACCAACTCGGAATCACAAGTAGTCTATTCAATATCCACACAAGACACCACCTTCGCCCTAGCAAGCAGAGGCGAGACAAAAGCTTGTGGATATCCCCTTATAAAAACAGAGCATCCTAAACTGTTTATCTTGGAAACACACACTGATCTAAGTATTTTCAAAAAGATACATGATCCTGCGAACACGGACATCTTCACGTATATGAATTCAAAATTCGTATACATAGAAAAATCATTCCCTGTACACTATATAATATAAAACCTGTAGGATCGTCCTCAGCGTGGTCAACGAAGGCTAAGCAATTAACCAAAATTTTGGCAGAAGGTGAAGAGGGATGGATGAGGATCCGAAAAACTGTATCCTCACAATCAGCGGAAGTCGAAATTCGAATGATCCGTCCTAATCGGCTAAGCTACAGCTTCTTAAGAACAGAACTAATTGAACTGGGCCAAGCTGAACCAATCAGCAAATATTAACAACCAAAGTAACCTTGCCAATATACATAAATACATATATACCACATATTCTTACACTCTTACATACTTTTATATACTCCTATACTTTTATATACTTTTATACTTTTATATACTTTTACATACCCTTACACGTTGTATATATATAGCGTATTACATATTACATGCATTCTCATTATATATCATATTGAGAAAAAAAAAGAAAGAAAAGGAAATATTTATAATAATAACAATAATTTTAGAATAATTAATAATAATGATAAATTATAACAATCAATTTCCTTTTTATAATGTTTCAACACCATTTACTTTTCTCTCTACTATATACATACATACACACCCACATAGAAGGACGAAAGAAAAGAAGGAAGAAGAATTGGAGGTTGCCTTCTATCTTTCCTCCTTCTATCCCAAACTAAAATCAAAACATAAACACAAAATACATTTGTTCAACATTCTTAGGAAGACGAAAGAAAAGAAGGAAGAGGAATTGGAGGTTGTCTTCTATCTTTCCTCTTCCTAAACCTATACCTAAACCTAATACATTCCACTAGCAAATGTTGGTTACCCCAACATTTGTCTAAGGTGGGGGGTGTTACGTCATGCTGACTCAGCGAACCTCAAAACTCTTATATAAATAAGAGTTATCGAATTTATTTTTACTGATTACACGTCTAAATGCGCTCAGGCACGTTACCACACGACCTACCTCACAAGTTATCACACGAACAATTTCTGGAAATTTTGATACCCCGAAAATACTAATAATCTTAACCTAATCCCTATTTGATTTCCTACGAACTTAATCACTGATATCAGCATCATGACATCGTTCTTATAAATATCGATATTTACTTCTTAAGATAGCTGCCACGATCTTTTTATTTACAAAAGCCTTTCGAAATCCTCTTATTGTCACATGCATCTTATCTCCTATAAAATAATCATCTGAAACATTCCCCTAAAAACCCCACTCTCTCAACCGAGCTGACTTTTTGAGAAAAGTCAAAAGCCTCGTTCACTTCTCGCCGATCCAGCACCCAGGACAGACGCTTCTCTCCAGCACTCCTTCAGAGTTTTCTTAACAATCAAGCCAACTTGTGGCTTAGACCAACCAGTATTCTTCACTTGTTAATTATTTGGTGCAACGATCTTGTGCCTTCTTGGGCCATTGAGAGCGATCCTGCCGAAACCAGCTGCCTGTCCTTGGCGCAGAACTTGAGGCATCTATTCTCACAGAGACGCAGCAACCACACCTTTCATTGTCTACTAAGATCAGAGAAGTCCAGCAGTAAGTTATTTATATTTTATTTTACCTGAGTGACCTCTTTCGTTTCATTTTTTTATCTATCCTTCTCTCTCTTTTCTTTTCCTTTCGTTTTACTTCCGTTTTCTATTCCCCTTGGCATTCCTCCTTAATTGTTAAATCAGACCCCAGTGGCCAAACCTTTCGATCACAGTCGGACATAACGAACATGGAATTTTGCTCAGACCGCGATTGTTTATACAACTATGTATACGTACACTTTATAAAAGCTTGTAAATTTTATTTCATTGTGAACATCCGTCTAATTACTAATAAAACAAGTTGTTTGTAATTGTAAGCCAATCACGATTACCGACTAATTATTCTCAACAAAGATTCTCCCTTCCTTCAACCGTCGCTCACGGTCCTATCCCAGGTAAAAGGATTCAGTTCCTTGACCTAAATCAAGGACCACCGGCGTACGTCCGCGTCAGATAAAGGGATCGCTCCGATCCTTGATCTGTACCGCTGACTTGCGAGTACGTCGGAGCTTGCGAAAGCAAGCGCCAAGTTGCGCTCCTCCTCCAGGACGTAACACATTGCATGTCTTTCTGTGTTCTATTCTTTATATCCGAGACATCATAACTTCTAAGAGACATCTTGGAAATGCTCTAAAGATGTCCTCAGGACGTTGAACGTCCTCTGAACATCTTAAGCTTTCTTTAGGATATCTCTTCAAAGTCCGTGTTGTCTGGGATTTTTCTGTCTATCGCTTCTATCTGTGTTCTATTTTTGTAGTTCCTTTTACTCTACTTCTATCCTTTTTTTCTATATTTCTATCTATTCTGTCTTCTTACACTTTCTCTATTTCTGTCTTCCTATCCTTTCTCTATTCTCTCCTATCTTTCATCCCAACTTTCGGAAATGCAAAACATTTTTTTTTAATATTGTATTCCTTCTTATATTGCAACATATTTTTATATTATAACATGTTTTATTTCTACATGTTATATTATAAGAAGATTATATGCATATAACAATTAATGCAGTATTAAAAGAAACTAACATTTTACATTTATTTCTGACGGAAAAGACCACCACCTTCTCGCGGTTCCCGTTGAGCAACATTATGTAGATAGACTATTAGTATAAATGTAGAACTATTAGTGCAAAACTACATTTTTTATTAATTTGTACTACATGTAGTTGTTACACGCAGAATAATACGTATATTAATAGAAGAAATATTTTTTACATAACAAATACCATTTCATTTCATTTTTTATTTACTTCTGTTTGAACAAACGTAAGTGTTTTAATAACTACGAAAATTGTTTTTACGAAAATAACATATGTTGGCCAAGAGTGGATTTCATTATTCCTTATTTCTGTTTCTTCTATCCTTCATATCTTTATTTCCTTTATATCGTTTCTGTAACGAATAAATATTTATATTGCATTCATATTGCATTTATATTCCAATTATATTGCATTTACCTTAAATTGCATTTTACGTTTTATTTATGTAATAAGAGACAGTATGAAAAACAGGATACAGGAATGTGGCCATATAATCGAGCAATATAATCACTAGACTATGTTAGGAAGCACTACTGTTCTTGTATCGCGGTTGTGAAATAAATTAATATTTCCGAGCACTGTATATTTCAACAGAAAAGTAACAGATGCTGGCCGAAATCTGAAAGTATTCGTTATTCCAAAACACTTTTGGTGTATTTCTGAGTACGTTTATAGATATTCTGCAGAGTGCTGGGCATTATTATTATTGTGTGTGACGGATTGCATAATTATGTAGCATTAATAATGCCCGGTATTTTTTACAATATCTTTAAATGTAGGACTCAGAAATATAGCAAATGTCTTTCAAATACACGAAAAGTCGGCGATTTCAGGCAAAATTCATTTATTTACTACTCATACAATATTCCTATAATGTCTACAACTTTAACAATGCATACTCTGAACGACATAAAAATTATATTATAATGTTTCTAAATACGTGAGGCGGGCCTACGAGCGGCGAAATAATAAATAAAGTCTATGGCGCGAGATTCCCGCGGCCGGCGGAGTTAGCTATATGTATCGCTCGACGAAGACAAAGACAACAGACGTCGTCTGCTCTTGTTTAAAAGCCCGACGCCGGTCGAAGCACCGAACGCTCACGGACATGGAGTCGCTCATTGTGTGCGCTGTGCTATGCTACCGGATTGCTTTTCTGGCATCACTGCATGGCCCGTTAGAGCCTTCTGCCTGGCGCCGCACGGCGCACCGTGGAGGTCGCTAACCGCCTGGTCGTCTGCACGACTGGCAGACGGGGGGCCGAGGCCTCCGTACCGGCAGCCGCCGACGACCTTTCCTTGGTGCGGGCACTACCCGCCTGAACCGCCGCCGTATTCGGCAGCTTAGGCCATCTGACCACTACTTTCTCGGGGGATTCAGCCTTCTGCCCCGTAGCTCGTTTCCCCGAGCCGGCCTTCCCCTATCCTTTCCTTTGCCGGAGAGCGCGTTTCGGCTTTGGCCCTAGTCGCACCTCCGGCTTCCCTCCTACCATCAGGGACTCTCTCCCGACTTTTCTTCATCTTCTTCTTCTTATTCCTAACCACGGTGGTCCACGGGCCGTCCGTGGAAGTACCGATCACTGCGACTTCCCGTCCCTTAGGTGTGGTGGGGATGAGGTCTACCGTCCGAACCGCCACCAAACGACTGCGGGCGGCTGTCGAGACAGGGAGCTCCGTTTCCCCATTCCTTGCCGCCCCCGTCTCCCGTATCTTATCCAGTACCTTATCCGTGAGGCAAGCGACCTCCCTCTCGAGGAGAGTTAATCTCTTCTCCAGGCGGAGCCGCTCGTCCTCAGCCTTCTCTAGCGCAGTCGTCAGGTGCTGCGTCTCCCTTTCCTCTTCCCGGAGACATCCTTCTATTTGAAGCGCCCTCCTCTCCATCCGTGAGAAAGCTGTTTTCACTTCCCGTGCTTGCTTTGCGCGCCTGGCAATCCGCCTACGGAAGTGGCAGACCCGTTCAACAAGGCTCTCCATATAAGATTCGGCACTCTTCAGGTCCATCAGTAGCTTCCGCTTCTGGCAGCCGCCGAGGCTCCTATTTGTATCCCAAATATCCCGCATCTCTGCGAAATACTCCTTCCACTTTCTAAATCGAGTGTCCGCCTCCGAGATGTTCTCGTCACTCGAGTCCTCGGTCGACTCTTCGGCCGAAAAGTCTGCCCGTGCCCCCTCTGTCCTTCCTTGTGCAGAGGACTCCACCCATGTGTCAAAGTCGACAGCCTTCTGCTCCTCCTCCTCGTGCTCTTCTTTACTTTTATATATGCCTGCCATTTAAGTTTTAAACCCACATTCCCTCACGGCTCCGCCGACCTGGCATGCCCGAACCACCCAAAGAGGTGGTGTCCCCGGATTCCCCCAGGGAATCGGCATATGTCGTGGGCCGGTGGAATGTACATCCCCGGCATTGGACTCCCGCCCCCTACTAACGCCCCGGCTCCCATTACTGGGAGCCGGACCGCTTTCGGGGGTCCTAGGCCTCCGACAACCTGGGCATCGTGAGGGGCCGCCACGTGGGGGGCCCCGTGGAAGGAGGTAAGTCACTGGTGTCGCATCCCACCGAAACCCCTCCCCCACGGCAGCCAGCATTGTCTACGCCGCCCGAGGTATGACTTTAGGGTGATGCGATGACCCTACTTCGGGCACTCCCGGGGTGCTCCGACCCAAACCTCGGAATACGTCCGAGCGGCCCGGAGCATCCTACCACACATGGGTACCGTGGGGGTTCCAAATCCCACGATCTGCAGACCCGTGTGTAGCTACTACTCAAGCGAGGAGGTCCACTCTTTTTGGCTGCCAGAGCACCGGCATGCAATGCCATCAGGGATGGGGTCCTCCTCCTTTATCCACAAAAATGACCGGTTTGGCCAAAATGGCTGGACCGGTCGTACCTGCTCGGCGTGCTGTTAGCAAGCGATCCTCCCCACACGGCCCTCCTTCCGGCTGGACCGGAGATACTGCCCATGTGGATCATTGGATCGCCTGTGCCCCTCCACCATGGTAAGGTGTCATTCCATCGGGGGGAGTTACGACTCCCTTTTTATTTTTGGTTACCCAGGAGAAATCCCTTATGGGTAACCCTCGACCCCTGGGGGAGGGGGTCAAGGATTATGTCGGACTCGCACCGACTAAAACTCCTGGGGGGTTCCTCCTCCGAGGTCAGCGAGTGGCGGCTGCGCGTACTAATTGCCTTATTCCTTGCGTTGGACCGTCGTCCCCATAGGCCCCCAAGGGGCCGCCACCTCGTAGCCCCCGTGCACCACAGGACTTGTGGGGGGCAGTGGATAGGGGAGCCATGGGCTAAACAGATCCCTGTTCTATGGGTATTTCGGACCTCAATGAGGTCATAGTCTCACTCCAGGAATGTGCCGCCATTTGGCTCAACACCGCTGCTCCAACAGCCCCCCAGTCCAGGAAGGGGAGTGCTTCCGGACGACACAGGTCGTCGACACTCTCACCTCGGTTCCTGGATCAGGGAGCGCCATCCTATCAAGGGGTGCACGGGGAACCAGGGCCGGGTGTTTTACTCCCCCCTTACTTGGAGGGAGAACACCCGGCCCCAACCGGCCGGTGCTGCAGGGCAGGAGAGGGAAGGGGGGTACCCGTCCCCCTTCCTCAACCCCACCTCTGGTGTTCGAGGTAGGGTTGGGAGCAGTGGTCCGGGCCTCCCCCCGGGCCGCCACTTCCCTTCCCTCTCTCCCCCTAAACAGAAGGGGAGAGGGGGGAGTCCCCATCCCAGCTAACGGGCTAGGACAGAGGAGACCTGTTATCCCCGAATCGCGCAGCATGCCCCGATCCCGCTGCGGCAGGGGAGAACAGTCCCCCTCTACGTGAGAGGGACAGAACTCCTCTCCGCCGCTCAGGACCGCTGGCGACCCCCGCGTCGTAAATCCGCCGACACCACTTCGGCGGCTTCCATCACCTGATAACTCGCCCGCCCTCACCGTTGCCCCCACGGCAACGGTGGGCCCCTCCTCTTCACCGTTGGGAGGGCGGCCACGGCGACGCTCCCCGCGTCTGCTGCCACCCCCACTTGGTGGGGACGCGAGCTCACAAGACGGACCAGTCATCCTGTGGCCCGCGTCCTCTCTCGACACACAACGCACTCGGGACGTGCGACGCACATCCGCGCCGTATGCCCGTCCCAGCCACACCGGTAGCATAGCATGCTACAATCTGTAGCAGCTGTGCAATTCACCCGAGTGTGACCGAGGCCCCAACACCTATAACACTGGGGCAGTTGAGCCGCCAGCAAGGTCACGCTGACGGTTGACCACCCCAGTGAAAACCCTCCTCCCCTGGCCGCCGCTACCGCAGCAGCCAGGGGAAGCCGGGCCCAGACCGTGCCTCTCCCTCTATCTCCCCATCTGAGGGGCCCTAGGGGATACAGCCTCTGGCCTGCAGCCTGCGTTGCTGGCCAGAGCTGTTTTGACCCCCTCGGTAGTCGCCGCCTCGTCCAAACTCCCGAGGCGGACTTCCCCCATCCGCACGGGGCGGTTCACAACCGTCTCGGGCAACACTTCACGAAGGCTGGCCGAGAAACGGTCCGCGTTTTCCCCTTCCGGTCCTTTACCCGGACTAACAAGTCCCCGGCAGCACTCCTTCCCACTTCCGCTCCAGTGATCCCCAGATCCCCAAGGGGGATTTCTTCCATTGCCTTCCTCAGGGTCTCCGCGTATGAAGTCCTTGGGGCAGGCCAAACCGTGACCGCGGCTATCAGCGGCAGCCGCGGCCACTTTTCCTTCCCTCTTGAGACGGAGGGCCTGGAGGGTCGCTGCATGGTCCCCCGTGCCGACGCCGCGGACCCCCGTCTCAGATTCACTTTTCCCTTCCCTAAATGAGAAGGGGCCAGTGCTGGAGTTGCGAAACCCCACTCCCCCCCCGACCACCTTCTCCATCTCCCATCTGAGGTGGCACCGCCCTCGCTCCCTGCGGTTGCGAGGCCACTCCAGGAATCCCTGCCCCCTCCCCTTTCCTTCTCCTCTTTCTTCCAGCTACTGCGGTCCAAGCCCAGGCAGCTCTTATCTCCACCTCCTTTCTTCCTTCCGTCACAGGGGGAGGCGATACCCGGGTTTGGGAAGAGCCGTCAACCAACGGAACTCTTCATCTCGGGTCCCCTGAGACTTCCGTCTGTACCTCTCTCTCTCTCATCTCCTCTCCACAACTCTCGCCTCTCTTACTACCTCCATGGGGATGGAGGGGACTACAGTGTCCACCTGCACAGATGCGTCGCAACGCAACGCCTCCGTCTGAATGGACATCTCCCTCCCTTCTTCTACCCTTTCCTCTACTCCCTTCCTTAATTCCTCCTCAAATCTCCTGATTACTTCCACTTTTCCCCGGAGCCTCTCACCCCACTCGTCTCTCTCCTTTTGGATCCCTTTTTCCCTCTTCTGTTTCTCCTTACGGAGAGACCGAAGCTCTGTCTCTCTCTCTTCCATTATTTCGCACAATTCTATACAACAGACCTAGCTGATGTCCAACCTTCTCTCCACCTCTAAGTGCCTCTCCTCCAGCATCTCAGCAGCCCTAACCAATTGCTGCATATATTCCAGGCTAGTCCTGAAAATATCCTGGAGTATTTTCCTCTGCCGTCCCCTCAGGCTTCGATTATCTCCCCATACTTTTATCTGCTCTTGCAGATGCGCAACCAATTCCCCCCATCTCGCAGACGAGTATGGGGGTTCATCCTCTTCTTCCCCTATCTCTACTTCTTCCTCTTCTCCATCCTCCTCGTCTTCCACCGCTTCCGCAGTGTCCGAGTCACTGGAGGTTTCCTCCTCCCCCTTCTCGACGTCTCCTTCACGATCCGTAGAAGACCCCGGATCGAAGAGATCCGGATATTGCCTCCTGAGTTCCTCAGGATATATACTCTTCCCAATTTTCTCCATCTCCTCCCATTCATCCGACTTCAAGCCGGGAGATGCCACCACATCAACCGGAACCTTTCCAGACGATGTACTCGACCCCTTGGCTTGGTTACTCCCCTCCAACGTTCCTGAGAAACCCTTCACCCTCCTCCTCTTCCTCTTCTTTTTAATATTAGAATCAGCCATGGTCAAGATAAATCCTCCACTCCTGGCGGCTCGACCGGCCGGGCATGCGCGCACCACGGGAAAACCCCGTGGTGTCCCTGAGTTCCTCCAGGGAGCCGGTCTATGTCGCGGGCTCGGGGAAGAGGTCATCCCGGGCACAGGACTCCAACCCTCTACTCCCGCCCCACCCCCATTACTGGGGGTGAGCCGGTTTCGGGGGTCCCCGGCTTCCGAAGTCCGGGGCACCGCCAGGAACGTCGTCACGTGGGGGGCCCCATGGAAGGAGTTAGGTCGCCGGTGTCGCACTCCACCGAGACTGCTCTCCCACGGCAGCCAGCAAAACTCCTCGGCCTAGGGGATGGGTTTAGGGATGATGCAATCCCCATTCCCCGGGCTCTCCCCGGGGGGCCCCGGCCCCGACCTCGGAATACGTCCGAGCGGCCCGGAGCCCCCCCCCGCCGTCTGCATACCGTGAAGGCTTCCAAACCCTCACGGTATGCAGACCTGGGTGTGGCCCGTTCCCCAGAGCTGCCGGAACACCAGCGTGTAATGTCAGAGGAGCAGTGTCCCTACCCTATCTTCCCAAAACATGGTCGAGTGTGACCATCAGGCCACACCGCCATAACATCCCTGGGTGCTCTTAGTCCAGTCCCTCAGTGCAGACCACTCCGGCATGGTAGAACCTGCCAGGGACCGAAGCCCCAGCCGGCACAGCTCTGCACATCACTGGGACCTCCAAGCCTCCCCACCACGACAAGGTGGCACCCACGGAGAGGAAAAAAGGGGACACTTTTTTGGTCCACTTCCCCACCCGATGACCAGTAACCTGGCACAATCGACGGCTATCCCTTCCGAAAGGGCCCCAATGCTCGATGGCCTTTGCCTGATGGATCAGGTCGCCCGCCACCTGCGGGTTCCCCGTTACCGACTATCTCCAGCCGCCGAACACCAAAGTACTCCCTCCCGGATGGACCACCCCCGAGTGTGTGCTCCAGGCTTCCCGGACACCGCGTGTTGCGCCGATGATTGCATGGGGAATGGATCCCGTCCATCCCGCATGCAAAGCGCCGTCAAAGTCGCGCTATTAAGTACGTGCCAGCCGAACTGCTTCCGAATGCGGTATCGTATGTCCGTATACACCCCTTACAGTACCGGTCGAGGCGCAGGGACGACCAGCTGCGGGAGTCTTCCAGTCTTGCAGTAGTGCATCCGTGAGGCTTCATCACCGCCACCGCAACAACGCTACGCCTCCCTTCGGGCCGGCCATCCGGGCGCCCGGTCTGCCGGGCCAGTGGCCTGGCACCCGTCCGGCCATCCCTTAGGGCAGGCCGCCGTGGCATCGACTCCCAACGATAGCATGCCTCCACGACCCATACACCCGTAGCAGCCGGCCGGTTCCACCTTTGTGAGGGTGAAACTGGGACACCGATGAGTGCATCCCCCAAGTTTCCTCAAGGAATGCCCACCCGGCACCCAGAAAAACCCTCCTTCAGAGGCGACCTAAGCTGGTTCATTCGACGCACATGTCTCTCCGGCACTGGGACGGGGACGGCCCCATTTTTCACCGCCACAGCCCCACTCCTTCGAGGACCTGCGCCGTCGCCAGCCTCCTCTGGAATCCCTCCCCCCACGCACACATTCATTCTGGATGACAAAGCCATCCTACACCCAAGAGGAGCCCGCCTCTTCCCCCGAGAGCACTCCTGCCCCCACCGCCGAGCGAACCCCCCGGCCCCCAAGAGTATTGGCATAACGGATCAGGGGGTGTACGATAGTGCTCGCTCCCCGTTGCCGACTATCCGCCGCCCCCGGAGACCAGAAGGTCCAACCCAACGACAGGACCAGGACCCGCGGGGTCCGCAATGCATTCCGCCGGGTGTTGCCGTTCAGCAGCACTCGTATAGAGGAATTAGACTACACGAGTTCTGCCTTGTGGACTTCATACAATCGGCTGTCTCACTAGGCTAACGAGGCCGACACCCCGAGTTTGTTCTTTGAGGTTTATCCTTTCTCCTCGGTGGTCTGGGAAACCAGACGAGCCCGAGCGCCCGACCGATTTGTTCACAAAATTTTCCTCTCCGGTTTTGTTGCCCCAGGGCTAGCAAGTCCAAAACACCGCCCCGGGACTAACGAATCCAAACCCCCGACCGGTTTTAAATCGGAGTTTTCCTTTCCGGTTCGGTTGCCATGCCGCTAACGAGCCCAAACTCCCGGGTTTTTACTTTGGGTTTTCCTTCCCTTCGTTTGGTGTCTGGTAAACCAGACTGACAGGTCCAATCGCCCGGGTTTATTATTCGGGGTTCTTCCGTCCCTGGTGTCGGATATCTGGACTGCCGGACTCACGAGCCCGAACGCCCGGTTTTTGACAGGTTTTCTCTCTGTTGTGATCGACCGAGGGCTAACGAGCTCACACGCACGGGTTTTTGCATTGGGTTTTCCTTCCCCTGGTTCGGTTGACTGGCACCCCCGACCTAATGAGCCCGATCGCCCGGGTTTGGTATTAGGGTTCTTCCTCCCCTGATAATAGGTTGCTTGCCCACGAAGTTGTCAAGCTCTCGAGCCCTCGCCCGGGTTTGATAACGGAGTTTCCAATCTCCAGAATAGGTTGCACAAGGCTAACGAGCCCACTAACCCAGGTTTTTACAGTGGGTGTCCTTCCCATCGTCGGATTGTTTGGCAACCTCCCAAACTAACGAGTCCGATATCCGGGTTTTAATGGGTTTTCCATCCCTAGGTTCTTCCATTGGGTTTTCCTTCACCTCGTTCGGAAGTCTGAGAAAATAGACTCACAGACCCGATCGCCCGGGTTTATTAGTCAGGGTTCTTCCTTCCCTCTAGTTCAGGTGCCTGGACTGCCAGACTCACGAGCCCGAGCGCCCGGTTTGGCCCGGAGTTTCCTTTCCGTTTCGAATGTCTGGACCGCCAGACTCATGAGCCCGAACGCCCAGTTTGTACGGAGATTTTTCTGCGGTGCGGGTGCTCTCAGGCTAACGAGCCACACGCCCGGGTTTGGTATTGGGGTTCTTCCTCCCCTGATAATAGGTTGCTTGCCCACGAAGTCAAGCCCTCGAGCCCTCGCCCGTGTTTGATAACGGAGTTTCCAATCTCCGGAATAGGTTGCTCAAGGCTGACGAGCCCATTAGCCCGGGTTTTTACAGTAGGTTTTCCTTCCCCTCGTCGGGTTGTCTGGCAACCTCCCAGACTAACGAGTCCGATACCCGGGTTTTGCAAAGGGTTTTCTGTCCCCTCGTTGGGTGTCTGGAAAATAGGCTAACGGGCCCCATCGCCACGGGTTTTGTTATGGGTTTCCTTCCCTTGTTCAGATGCCTCCCGAAGGCGAGGCTAATGAGCCAGAGCGCCCGCGCTGGAAGGTCCTTCATGCCGCTTAAGAGCAGCCCTTCAGACCCTTAATACTTCGAGAGGCAGCTGCCCATCTCGGAGCATGTATTAGTCGCTCTTAGTAGCCACTCTCCTCGGTCACCCTCGAACTTGGAATCCTAAGATTCCAAGTCGAGTCCATCTCCTTGGATCATTGTGGTCATCAAGCTTCTGCACCACGACAAAGTGGCGACTACCGCAAAAGAGTTACGACTCCCTGTCTATCCCATCTTAATCGACTGGATACCGCCACATCATATAAATGTGTCAGCAGCTAGCGCGCTTTGGCTCGGTAACTCTTCGGCACTTTATTCAGTATTTTTCCGATAGTTTCCTATCCGTTGGTGCGATAATGACGACTGCGTGCATCGTCTCTGTTATCGCGTTGCTTCGTCGGAGCATGCGATCCTCCGGAAGAAATCAAGTCACTGGGAAGAGTGAAAAATAATGCACATTTATTGCGTCAACTTTTACAGAGTAATATGTGAACAATACCCAGAAAAACTATTAACTGGTTTATGGACAAAGAAATCTTGTGTATATCTACTTGAACAAAACGTTACAATCTGTATTGACGAGTCTAGCATATAGAAAAACAACACGAGCGAAAAGAACATGCAAGCAGGGCATGCCAACCGTGCGTAAATAAAAGTCTCTCCCAGTGACGTGCTGCCCCACATTGGACGCCATCTATGGAAATTCAGAGCACTCATTTCATAACAGTCTCGTGTGTATTGAGAAACGTTCAACGTTCGATATACGCCAGTCTCTAGATTGGAAATATCTGCATTTACTTCCATACCAGCGTTTTCTTCTACCACGTTTCCGTCTGCGTAATCGCCATTTTCGCGACGGATATTTTTCCCATCCTCACCGTTTTCATCATCGTCGATCTCACCAGCAAAACGGGCCTTTCTTCTCTTTTACTGCATAATCGGCATTTTTCTCGCCCTAAAAAGAATACAGATATGGCTGAAACACTTCTCTATACAATCTCCATTTTTCCGTGTTCCTCCGAGGACCGGAGAGTTAAGAATTCTATGCATCTCAGCGTCGAGACGCGGCAGGACGGAATCTGGAGTACACACCGTATTTTTGTTCTTCACTGATGCTGGGTTCATCCCTGTTGCGACATTGTCTGTCAAAACAAAAGGGATCGTAGTCGAGGAAGACGACGACAACGACGCAGAAGTCAACGATGTATGATGAGCCTGTTGCTGCAATCTCTCGAGATTATCCATAGAAATCAGTACCATCTTTTTGGCTCTTTTCATAGTTGAAGTATGAACAGACTCAATTACTGATAATTTTGGATAATATAGCACCGAGTATGGGAACGATCAGATATGGTAGAAATCTGCCCCGCTATCTATCACTCTTCGCTTGCCTCTTCAATCACCGCGATCATTAGTGATACGACGCAATGTTAATTTGTAACGTGATAGACGATTTTTTCCCCTCTACCGAACGATATGTTATTTTTGAGCGTGTTGAAGGCGCATTCGCAAATATGTCTGATGAAATCACGGTCAACTTCTCGCAAAAGGGAGCACGTTATTTCTTCGTCAAGCAACACTGCACCGAAGAGAAATGTTTTTCTCATCGATGGATCGTTTTGCTGCGTCTGCAGTTCTATCGCTTTTTTCGCATTCGCTCTGTTCTTCCCACTCGCTGCCATTACGGCGACAAAACTGTCGCGGAATGATCGTAGGGGTTTTATACGTGACTTTGTAGCCGGATTTTGAGTCCTTGTTGAATGAAGATCGCAGATTCTCTCTATAGGTTGTGACAGCCGCGGGGGCGCCCGTCACTAATATACGAAGCCTCGGCCACGACGCGGAGGGGGGGAGTAAGGAATTTGCGTGCGATTTATGGGGAGTCAGAATTGACTCCCCGGAAGAAACCTAAAATTGGTGTAACATTAATTAGTGTTAAGAGCGTGCAGGTGAGGCGGTCTCACATCCCACGAGTTTGTGCCCCTAGACCTCCCGAGCCGACCAGCAGGACAGGAGGGACCGAAGGGATTGAAAGGACTTCACGCATCGGCCGGCACGGCAGGATCAGGTGATTCCTCTCGATTATCGCCTCTTATTAGAAAAATGTATGTCGTCCCGAAAATAGACTACCGGCTGCCGTATTTGTTGTTAGACGAGCCTGGACGACAACACAGAAGGAAACGAAAGGAGCGAGGCGGGATGCCGTCGAGCACGACCACGACGCGTGGCCGCTCGAAGAAAAGCAACGTCTATACGGACCCGAAAAACAATGCTCACGGAACAAGGAGCGAGACAGAAAGAGAGAGAGAGAGAGAGAGAGAGAGAGAGAGAGGGAGAGAGATGGCATATATTATGCGGATCGACAACAGCGATTCGCGAAAGGATTCCCGACCCGGGAAGAACGGAGAACAGGGAGAGAAGAACCTCTCCTGAAACGGAGAGATAAAAAGAAAGAAAGAAAGAAAGAATTCAGATTCCGTTTTTGGTACTTGAAAGAAGCAGGTTTCGTTTTGGTCGCTGCCGAGAAATTAGAGATTCCGCTTTTCGGTATGGACCAAAGAAAGTCTCGTTTTTTCCACTCGCAAGGAAAAGATACAACTTGTTCCGCTCGCGACAGAGATTTTTAGATTTGGTGAACCGCTCGCTACGACGATTTTGCTCGTGCTCCGTTTAATGATGCAAAACGGATTTTTGTGTTCCGGTCGCTACCGAAAAAGTTAAGCATATCGTGCGTGCCGAATACCGGATAGAAACAAGGGGAAGGAAGGACGAACCGAAAATCGCTGGCTGAGGCCGACCCAGCGCAGGGAGCGATCCGCCCGACTACCGTCCAGGACTACGCCGCCGGGAGATTTCCGTCTTTGTAAGATCATCCACCTACTGTTATTTTCGGTGTTCCGGGCGTTTATGTGTCGCGTCCTAAAATAAATTTTTGTTTCGTAGAGCGGTATCGATCTCGCGGAAAAGAGCGGAGGAAGATTGTATCGTCCCGCGGGGTTTCGGAGCGCGTCGATTCCCCCGACAATAAATTGTGATTTTGATATTCCGAACCTCGCTCTTTGTCTTTTTTTTCTCCACGCTTTCCCGATTTCCGGTCGAACTCATCCTGTCTACCGACTCTAAACCTCCAAGAGCTACCGGCCCCGTTGAAATCCCGCGTCGCGGTCGTATCTTTTTGGCGATTGGAGTTGGTGAATGGTGCGGCTGTCCGCACCTGGCGCCCAACTTATCGTTTCTTTTGCGTGTGGAAAAGGCCGTGACGCGTGGACCGACGGCAATTTACCGGCGCTTAGAAAATAGCGTCGCAAAGTTCAGTAAAAAATAAATCGGGCGCCATCTGCGTTGTTTCTTACCTAGTTGGTTCTTCTTGGCCTCGTCCACGCGGGAAGGACAGGATTCCATGGGGAGAATAAAACGTGCTACACACGAAAGTATACAGTACAAAATTTTCATTCATTCGACTTGCGACGAGATGCACAGAATAAAACCTGCCTAATCGCCGTCATGTCGTCGTCTTTATTTTGCGGGCGTTAGTCGCACGCGTCACCTCGCTTTTTGCGAATCGTTATTTCCACATCCGCACGTTGGGGGAGTCCAGGACAGACTAACTTCGCGCCTTCGCGTCTTCCGCATTTCCGAGAAGACTACGGTTCTTTCGGAGATGCGGAACTCTCTCTCTCTCTCTCTTCTCTCTCCCGCCATCCTGACATACTCGTCGCGGAAGATGCGCGGCTTCACGTCCGGTCGCGCGCGTCTCTCTATGAGTGTTTGTAGAGGACGCTCTTCGCCTTCACCGGGCGCTCTCTACTATACCGACTATTCGACAGGCGATGATTTATAACGAACAGCGTGCGTGGCCCATCTATAACGACTATCTTAGGGCATTTAGGCATGAATCACACGTATTCTGCCCGTATATATAAAATTTGTAAATATATAACAAAACTTAAAATTTTTTCTCTTACGGTAGATTAACAAAAATTTATCCTTCTCGCTCGATTGCTACCAGTTTGCCACGTCTCTGGAGCTTTCTTAACGTGTCGTTATCATCGGACTAGATTCGAGGCTTCATGAAACATCATACTTCTTGCGATCATGAAAACTAGATTTATATCAAACTTAAAACATACACGACTTACGAGAACTTATTAGCTATACTTAAATCTACTTTCGCACCTACATACGTCTCCATCTTTATCCTCGATCCTCGCGCTTCATTTAACGTAAACTAAAAATAAAATATTAACGGTGAGTTCCATTGATGACCGAGGTAATCACACATGTACAGGCGCGCGCATCTCAGTAAATCATGAGTCTTTTGCTCCGATCTACTAAACATAAACTCTAAATATAAATAAACAATCTTTTGATTCTTATTTAATTCTGGGAGCTTGGGTCTTGATTCCTTACGAGCTACTCGTATTATTGTCGTCTCTTCAGGTACACGCAGCTTTTGATTATATAAGACACTTCTTGCCTACTTAAGTCTATGGTACTTCTACCTTAAGGCTACTTAAGACTATATTGCCTTTATCTGGTTACATCCGGGTTTCCGTCGTCGTATTCAGGTTCGCGCTTGACTCGGACTGGCTCCTCTCGTAGTGTCCCCGCATCGTCGTGGTCATCCTCTGTTGTCAGGTCGACTACCAGTTCGTTTGCCTCCTCCTGATCCTTTCGAGCGCCTCCTCGAGGTTCGGGTAGACCGGCCTTTGTCGTCTGCTCTTGGAGTCCCTGAAATTCGGTCTGCTCGCTCGTTTCCTCATCAGGGTCAGGTTTGCCAGCTTTTGCGGTCCGGTCGACTCGAGTCTGTTGGGTTGGTTTAAAATCTCGCGGGATCTATCCCGATCCCAGACCTCCATCCCCGGTTCGCGCGGGTTCTGCTCGGAGATTCTCACCTGCAGGTTTACTCGTCGGTCCTCGACGATCGTTGGCCCTGGCCTCTTCTCACCGGCACTGGAAGTCTTCGGGTCCGTATCCTCTTTGACTCGCTCGGCCGCCGGCCTCGGCTCTTCTGCAGCGGATGCCTGTTGCAACTTCTGATGGATCTACGTCGAACGTAAACATGGTGCATAGTATCGGTGGGGAAAGTATACGTACGAAACTGATACTCATCCGGGGCAGATTGTTTCAAATCGAGCAATAGATACCTATGTGGAATGGATGTAATGTCATAGTAAGCTTATTTCAGAAACTTCGAATCTTCCGGACATACTTGCCGGGTCAAGTGGCGAATTTGAGCACGATCGTGAAGGTTTTTGAACACCATGATGTAATTTGCGTTGAGAGAAATATCTCGTCCACGTCCTCGATGAAATAGATTTTGCGAAATGCATATAACACTGACAAGGGGAGGACGCATGGACCGGGAAATGATTTGGAACGAAACTTACGGAGTTAATAATACTTGACTACTAATAACTCATGGTAATAGCATACGACGCAATACCTCTTCGTTTTCAAGAAGAAACGGTCTAAAGAAAAGAGCCAACAAAGTGCACGAGTTAGTAGAAGGGATATTCAACGAAGCGGCGTAGCGCAGCAGTGAAGGTAACGGACTACCGAGCTGACAGCTGAGGTTCTATCCCTGCTGTATGGTTTTGTTATTCTGTAAGCATAAAAATGAAACAGAAAACATTAATAAGTAATAAAACTGCGTTTCTTAAATATATTAGTATTTGTTAAATATATTATTAATGATTTAAATTGTAAAAAAAACCGTAAATCTTATCCATAAAGTATATAGTGTATGAGAAAATGTTTATATAATAATTGCAATGGAAATAGGAGTAAAAATATATTATATTTTCGCTGGAGGATTTTTCGATAATAATTCATTACTCTCGTAAATAGGACTCGCATATACAAGAGTATTAGTGAATTCACATTTAAAATCTTCATTCTCAAAAGATCTTTCTTCTAGCGATTCTACATCAACTATTTTGCTTGTTGAAGCAAGATTCTCTGACATTGTTATGATATATGTAATTTAAATATGATCAACGAACTGCTCTGTATCATTAGTAAACGCACACTGCTGCTTGCTCTACTGACGACTGTTCCAATGCTCGAATCATTTCGTCATTCTTAACGATCGTTTAGAATGACACAAAGGAAGTTTTTGGAGAGGGATTGCCAGAAGAGATAAAGACACAACACAACTTCAACACAACACGACTTCATCACAACATAGAGAGTTATAACAGAAACAAATATTTTATATATACGATATAAGATTACGAAAAATTATCTCATACTAGTTTAATCTTTTGCGGTCGGCCGATTTCGAAGAGATCGACAAACATTGATATTTGTAAGTTGATCTAAACTATTTGAATCTAGCATCGGGAGGATAGTTTTCTTTCATTATCGCTAGCCTCGTTTGTCGTGCCGCACGTCAGGCGATCATGAATGCCAGCCTGGCGGCACCGACTTCTACAATGACTTGCGAATGCCGCCACAGTGGCGACATCGACCGCAAAGGGTTAATAGCACTCCTATGTATTTCATAAAATTATTTTTATTCCTATTTCCATTGTAATTATTATATAAAAATTTTCTTATACACTATATATTTTATAGATAAAATTTACGGTTTTTTGCAATTTAAATCAATAATATATTTAACAAATACTAATATATTTAAGAAACGCAGTTTTACTATTTATTAATATTTTCTATTTCATTTTTATGCTTACAAAAATAAAAAACCATACAGCAAGGATCGAACCTCAGCCGTCCGCTCGGTAGTTCGTTACCTTCGCTGTTGCGCTACGCCGCTTCGTTGAATACCCTTCTTACTAACTCGTACATTTTATTGGCTCTTTTCTTTAGACCGTTTTTTTTGAAAACGAAGAGATATTGCGTCGTATGCTGTAACCATGAGTTATTAGTAGTCAAGTACTATTAATTCCGTAAGTTTCGTTCCAAACCGTTTCCCGGTCGATGCGTCCTCCCCTTGTGAGGTTTTTGTGGTGACTCCTCTTCGTGAATAGATCGACAATTACATCACACGATGGCGATTCCCTCATGAAATTATCTATTATCAATTTCGTGACAAGCGGATCGTTGAATATTCATCCGCGCGCGGTAAGCCTTCTCAAAATTCTATCATGCATCGTCCCAATTTCGCCAGTTCATGCTGTAGTTGCTGATAAGCCTCCTGCCACTCGGTATAATAAAATAGGAATCGAAATGTGCATCCGCCATCTCGGGTAAATAGCGAAGAAGAGTCTTTACGAAGACCGTTTTCCCACAGCCCGTAGACCCGCAAACGATTTATGTCCAAGGATGTTTCCAACGCGAGTAAATTTTGCTAAATGATTCGGTTACGTAGTGTTGCTACTTACATTATGTAAAGAGAGAGACAGAGAGTCTCTTTCTTTTGAATAGAGATTGTCGCGCATGCGCGTGCAGTCTCTCCAATATATCGAAACACTGATCGAAAATATGATTATCACTTAAAAGAATATAATCTTTTTCTTTGATGTTCCGTTTTCTATTATATGTATAGGTTTCCTGTTGTATATATAGATTTTACTTTAAACATCATCGAAAATGCAATGATTATTAAGCTTCGACAGAAAACGGAAAATGAAAGAAAAAAAATTATATTTTGCTTAGGTGGTAAACATACTTTCGACGGTGTTTAGAATAGGATTTAATCAATCGAATAATTTAAATTTTTTTGCGACGTTGACAACTTGCTGTAGACACTCTGTCTTGTGATATTGCATTTAGGAGACAATATAAGACTGCAATAAATTTTAGTTGACTACGTTACAGCGTTATTTTAATCCCTTATGTTACAAAACATTAAGTTGTGCTCTCTTTTCTTTTTTGTTTTGACCATAAAAATTTTTTTGCGACATTAATTGACAACATCCTGTAGATTCATTATTGCTTAAATTATTAGAGTGATAACAAGTAGTTTTTACATTATTTAAATTATTAAAATAGTACTGTGTTGGTAACGTTTAACCCAAATTTTGAGGATCCATTTCTTGACAATTCAATGTTGCTTATCTCTTGCACATATATTCTACATGTTTCATAAGTAAACCACAACATTTTTTATTAATAGTATAATATAATTAAAACTGGTGATTACCTTGTAAATGCACATAGAATACATGTGCACAAAGTAAGCGACATTAATTTATGAAGAACAGGACCTTCAGAACTTGATAAAAATCTCATCGATATCAACTCAGAACTTGCTATGATACTCCTCAAATTATCAGAGTGGTGACAAGTAGTTCTTGCAGAATTAGTAGTGGTGATAGCAAGTTTTGAAGATCTTGTTCTTGTCATGTCGATATCGCTTACCTCATATATTTGTATTATACATTAATTTATAACCATAAATGTTTTAATTATATTATACTTGGGTGTACAAATTAGTTCGGTCCGTTTTCAAAAGATGGCTCTGGCTGTTATGAATGATATATAGTGACTGTCGATTTTGGCGGTTTCAGAGAGGTTAGACATCTGCCAATAATATTCAGTTTATATTGAATTTCATACGAAAACCTTGCTTTTTACAGTGTTGTCGAATTGTGTTAACCAAGTAGCATTTGCGGGAGGTCTTAATTTTCTGCTTTCATTGGAAGAAAAGGCAGCTGAAGCCCATCGAATGCTTGTTGAAGTTTATGGTGACGCTGCTCCAACTGATAAATTATGTAGGGAATGATTTTGACGTTTAAAGGATGGAGATTTCAGCGTCGAAGACAAGCCTCGCTCTGGGCAGCCAAAATAATTCGAGGACAAAGAATTAGAGTCATTGCTCGAAGAAGATCAGAGTCAAACGCAAGAGGAGCTTGCAGAATCATTGGGAATGACTCAACAAGCCGTTTCCGTACGATTGAGAGACATGGGAATTATTCGAAAACAAGGAAATTGGGTTCCTTATGAACTGAAACCGAGAGACGTTGAAAGGCGTTTTTTATGACAACGTTCGGCCTCATGTCGCAAAAGTCGTAAAACAATATTTGGAAACGCTCAAATGGGATGTTTCACCGCACCCGTATTCTCCGGACCTTGCTCCTTCCGATTATTGGTTGTTCCGAAGGATGCAGCACGATTTGGCAGGTCACTTCTTTCGTAGATATCGAAAATTGACTCCAAACTTGGATCGCCTCAAAAGACGAGTCACTTTTTCGAGGTGGAGTTCGAAAATTGCCTGAGAAATTGGAGAAAGTAGTAGCTAGCGATGGAAAATATTTTAATTGATCTGTTCATTCATTTTGTTTTGAAATAAATACATCTTTTAACACAAAAAAAGGACCGATCTAATTTGTACTCCCAATATTAACCAAGAAATATAATAAAATTAAAATTTATGATTACCTTGTAAATACACATAGAATGCATGTGTACAAAGTAAGCGACATCAAATGTCAAGAACAGGATCTTCAATTCTTGATAAAAATCTCATCGATATCAACTCAATGCTTCCTATAATACTCCTCAAATCATCAGAGTGGTAACAAGTAGTTCTTGCAGAATTAGTGGTGGTGATAGCAAGTTTTGAAGATCTTGTTCTTGACAGGTCGATATCGCTTACCTCATATATTTGTATTCTATATGCATTTATAACCATAAAAGTTTAATTGTATTATACTACTAACCAAGAAATATAATATAATTAAAACTTGTGATTACCTTGTAAATGTATATAGAATATATGTGTACAAAGTAAGCAATATCAATCTGTCAAGAACAGAATTTTTAAAACTTGATAAGAATCTCATCGATATCAACTCAATGCTTCCTATAATACTCCTCAAATGATCAGAGTGGTGACAAGTAGTTCTTGCAGAATTAGTAGTGGTGATAGCAAGTTTTGAAGATCTTGTTCTTGACAGGTCGATATACCTCATATATTTGTATTATACATTAATTTATAACCATAAAAGTTTTAATTATATTATGCTATTAACCAAGAAATATTATTAAGTTATTGTTACAGTTGCAATTAAAATGACTAATGTCTTTAAGTAATTAGAGACAAAAAATAACTTTCAAACTTCTATAACGTAACAACACTACGCAGTGGTTACTCACTATCACTAACGGTACAAACTCACTACTTCCAATTAAAGCTCATTCGCCCTTTAAATTACTAGAGTGGTAACAAGTAGTCTTTGTAGAATTAGTAATGGTGATAGCAAGTTTATCAATAAACAATAAGTAACCACTGTGTAGTGCTGTTACGTTAGAAGGTTAAACGTAATTTTCTGTCTGTAATTTTTTAGTACACATATTTAGTCATCTTAAATGCAACTGTAACAATAACAGAATATTTTTTAGATAATAATAATAAATATAACTCATACTTTTTGCGATTAACGTATGAATGCATGTAGAATACATTTGCATAAGATAAGCGACATCCAACTGTCAAGAAAAGTTAGATTAAGTATCGATCGACACGTTCGCGGGCTCAGCTGAGCGACAAGCGTGTTCACAGTCGCCACTTATGCAGGTCTGATGGAATTGGACATTTTGACGACGAATTTTGGACGTGATAGTTTTTCACGATTTCATACTTTGAACTAAAATATTTCGACTTACAGCGCACGTAGGACAAAAGTAAAGACAGTTTTGTTATGCAAGTCGATCCCAAGGAATCCATTGAACTCACTTAGAACTCGATCAGATTAGCCGTTTGGGTGGTACGATAATTTTGCCTCCGATCAACTAAGTGCTTCGTGTAAAGATACCCGGCCGGTCTCGCGGCCCGTATACGTCGCGTCGCTCTCGCGTGCACTTGGTGCGAGACATTGCCGTGTCTCTTGATATGCTTGTAGTCTTCACAGAATCTTAGCAACACGCTGAGTGGCACACAAAAGTTGAAGTATCCGTCCGGCGAAATAGTGTCAGTCGTATCCCACGCGGCATTTTCATGATAACATTTTGGTCTGAAGATATCGATACATAGTTTTTAAGCGGTGAAGTTATTCCCACTCTCCTGCTACGATCAATCTCCACACCATCCAGTTCATAACGGTGTAACGAAAGAGCCAAATGCTCGCTCGTTACGCGCTAAAGCATGCGGTCGCCAAATGGGCGGCAAACCACCGTATAGGGCATGGCCCCTGAGCGCCGGCAACCAGTCGAGCAGGTACGGCGCGGCCGAAAACGGCTGAAGATGCCCGAACGCTGTAAGCACCGGAGGCATCGCGCAAGCACGCGAGCTTCTGGCTGAAGATAGCCGAACAAGCCACCGAAGGCGCCCAGCCGGGGGTATAAATACCCGCGAGCGAGCAGCCTGAGTGATCACTCGACCACTGGGCCACTCCGAGAGAAGACATAGGAGGAAGACCAGGGATGAGACACCGCAGAAACACCGTTCGCAATTTTCTACCGTTATCCACCGCTTCTTACCTACGGATCAGCGAAGACTATCCCCGCCACGGAACTCGTGGTCACCCACCGCTCTTATCCTACGGATCGGCGAAACCCTCCCAGCAGGCGACACTTGAGGCAAGCACCCGGACCACCGAGGAAGACCAGAGTAGGCCGGAAGGGCCCCAAGGACCCGGTAATAAGCCCCGCGACCAACATCCCAGTGAAGGACCAGCCACGAACCAGACGACTCGACCTGCAGACCCGGGAAGCAGCGGAAGGCCACCCCCAACCAGGTGGCAAACAAACCCTCGCCACGTAGATAATTGTAGATAGGCTGCGGGCAACGCCCTCCCTACCCAAATAAAGACATTACCACCGAGTCTCATGACGCCCGCATTCACACGTCTCTCCCACGAGTCCTGGCACCGGCGAGCAGACTTGGGCACGGCAGGGGGGCGAGGCGGGCGGAGAGAGATTCGTTACATGGCGCCGGAACAGGGACCGTAACCGAGCGCTCACCGCGACCACCGGAGGTCGCTAGGGGAGACTGTGGAAGAGACCGGCAACCGGAGACGGGGACTGGATCCAGGAAATGAACAAAAGCTAACTGACACAGCGGCTCCAGAGCCACGGATTGAGCACCGACGGCAACCGATGGGAGAACTACGTTGGCGGATGAAGAAATTTATCATCCATCAGAAAGCCCGGGACCCCCCATCAGACGAGGAAGACGAGACTGAAGGGAACACCGCCGCCGCCCTGCATAGCCAGGTACCTCTGCGATGTGTGGTCCCGATACCCGAGAGCCCCGATCTGGCAGACCGCACCCAGGCCATCAACCAGTTCCGGAAGTGGGGATGCCACTTCGACGGAGGAGACCCTGTGGTCTTCTTGGAGAGGACTGAGGAACTCTAGGAATGCTATCGCCTCACCGACGCCGACATAATGACCGGATTGCCAGAGTTGCTGCGAGGTGAGGCACTATTCTAGTACCGGAATCAGCGGGCCACGTGGGGCGTCATCTCGTGAAGGCGTACCAGAATCACTACTTACTCAAACGATATCACCTGCAACTCCTCCGAGAACTCCAGGGACGACAGTAGCAGGATCATGAGCAATACGACAAGTACGCAACTCAGGTACTGACCCTGATGTGGTGCGCAGGCCGCACGAATGCTCAGGAGTAGCTGGAACAACTATGCGACAGTATACGGCCTGAGTACAAATTGTACGTACGTCAGGACGACGTGACCATGGCCTCGGACTTGGAGGTTTGGGCCCGGGAATATGAACTCATCATCGCCACCAACACCGAGACCGGCCCCTCCCCCCGGCAGGCCGCCAGGCGGGCACCTCAGACCGCCGCTGTTCACGATCCGGCCAGTTGCTATTGGCGCTGAAAGTAGCGAGGACATACACGCGCGGAATGCCGCCAGCCGTTCAGGAAGTTTTGCTCCCAGTGCGGGCGGGACGGCGTGCTGGCCGGGGCTGCCACCCCCGACCGGGAAACGCCCTAAAGGCCGAGGCCTCGGCGCGACCTCGGCCCAAGACTTCGACATAAGGTACCAACGACTACACCTCACCGTCCATCTGCAGGGCAAATCCCTCCAAGCATTGCAGGATTCCGGATCGGAGCGGTCCTTCATCGTCTCCGCAACCGCCCAGGTGACCCAGCAGTTCCAGTGCCGCCAAATCTTCGGGAAACGGCAGATCCGATTGGCAGACGGGACCGCCATCGTCATCGATGGAGCCGTGCAGCTGCCTCTCCAGATAAGGAGCTCCAGGTACATCCACAATTTCGATGTGATACTTCACCAGCCCCATGCTGACTGGCGTGGATCTGTGGGGCAAACTACGAATATCCATCTGCCCTCCCAACTGCCCGCCGAAATCCCACACCGAGATGCCCATGGACGAAGGGTTCGCATAACTCGATCCCGAGCAACGCGACCAACTCGAGAAGTTTTCGGCCACCGAGTGGTCGAAATTCGACGCAATCACCGGCCGGTCCGCATACGCAGCACCGGATTAAACTCAAGCCCCGGGTCGAGCCAGTCAAACAACGGTACTACCCGCGCAATCCAGCAATGCAGGCCACTATCAACCAAGAGGTTGACCAGATGCTCCGAGACGGAATCATCGAGCCATCCCGCAGCACCGGGAGCTCCCCGGTAATACTAGTACGAAAAAAGATGGCCGGCCACGATTCTGCGTCGACTTCTGGAGGGTCAACGAGCTCTCAGAGAAAGATGCCTATCCACTACCCCAGGTTACCGCCACACTAAATAAACTGCAAGGCGCGCGATACCTGAGCACGTTGGACTTAAGGAACGGCTATTGGCAGATCCCTCTGACAATGGACAGTTGCCCAATTACCGCTTTCACCGTCCCGGGACGAGGCCTCATGCAGTTTCGCATGATGCCGTTCGACCTGCACACCGCCCCCGCTACCTTTCAGCGACTACTCGATGCAGTGCTAGGACCCGAACTGGAACCACAGGTACTTGTCTACCTTGACGACATCATAGTGGCCAGCCGCACCTTCGAGGAACACTTTCAGGTGCTGGCTCAAGTATTTCGGCGATTCCGAGCCTGACTGCGTCTAAACCCCGCAAAGTGCCACCTGTGCTGAGATAGACTCACCTACCTGGGACATATCGTAGATCGACGAGAGTTACGGACCGACTCGGAGAAGACTCGGGCCATCTCCGCCTGGCCTACGCCTACTGCCGTTCGCCGAATACGCCAATTTTTGTGGATGGTCTCCTGGTACCGCCGATTTATCCCGAACTTTTCCACACTTGCCTCTCCCCTTACGAAGATAACACGTAAAGGCATGCGATGTGCATGAGGGTCAAGGAAACGGCCTTTCACAAACTAAAACAGGCCTCGACCACGGCACCCGTCCTCGTCTGGACTTCACGCGGCGATTCGTGCTGCAAATAGACACCAGAACTACAGGCCTAGGCGCCGTATTCACGCAGCACTTCGACGAGGGGGAGCGGGTCATCACCTATGCTAGCCGAACCCTAAAACCGGCCCAAAAACGCTACAGCGCCACCGAACTGGAGTGCTTCGCCGTGGTCTGGGGCATACACCATATGAGAAATTACGTGGAGGGTTACCGCTTCACCATTCTCACGGACCACCAATCGCTACGCTGGCTACAAACCATGGACTTACCGTCCGGTCGGCTGGAGCACTGGCGGTTCTAGCTCCAAACCTATGACTTCGACATCCGCTACCGGAAGGGCACCGCTAATCAGGTGGCCAACGCGCTGTCACGCCTCCTCGAGGTAAACGCCCAATATTACCCTGCCAATGGTACCAACGTCTGAGAGACCAGGTCTGCGAGCATCCGGCCGACGTGTCCGACAACGCCTAGCGGGATAGCCGCCTCCTGAGGCACCTGCTGCACAGCTTGGACTTCCGAGAAATGCCCTCCGAGGAACAGTGGAAGTAGTGTATTCCATGGGAAGGCCGGCGGACGCTCATTGAGCGGTATCATGACGATGCCACGGCTGGACATCTGGGGGTCGCCAAGACCATCGCCCGCCTATACTACTAGCCGGGAATGTTTAGGGACATCTGGCGCTACGTTCGATAGTGTGCCAGCTATTTGGCTCATAAGGTAGACCAACGCCCGCCAGCCGGAAAACTGCATGCCACCGCACTCAAGGGACCCTGGGAGCAAGTCGCGGTCGACCTCATCGGACCCCTACCGCGATCAGAGGTGGGCCATACCTGGCTGTTGACCATGCAAGACCGCTTCAGCAAGTGGCCCGAGCTACAGCCCTTTTGCAAGGTCACCGGCGGGGCAGTCACGAGGAGAATAGTCGACCAGGTGATCTACCGACATAGATGCCTCGACATTCCCATCTCAGACAACGGGCCCCAATTTAAGGCAGTTTTTCTGCAGAAGGTCTTGGCCGCACATTGAATACGACACCAAACAACCCCAGTGTACGCCCTCCACTGCAACCCCATCGAGCGCACCAACCGCTCCATCAAGACGATGGTCACGCAGTACATCCACAACAAACACTGACGATGGACCCGTCACTTGTACGCGATCCGATTCGCGTACAATACCACTCTTCACGAGGCCACCACGAGGTACACCCCGGCATACCTCAACCACGGGAGGGAACTCACCGGCCCTCAGGAACGCCGCCGCGCGGACTCCGCGCCACACTCAGACACCATTCACCAGCAACTCCAGGAGGCGAAGTAACTGGTGTGAATTACCCTGGCCCGCGAACTCGACCGCCAAGAGAAACCATACAACCTACGACGACAGGCCTGGCGGTCCCAAGTAGGGGATCGGGTCTGGAAAAAAGAGAGGCCACTGTCCAACAAAGCACAGGGCTTTAACGCCAAGTTGGCTTCGCGATATAGTGGGCCACACATTGTACGGCGGATCCTCTCACCCGTGATCGTGGACCACAAGGACGAGAGAGGCCGATGGCACCGCCATGTCCAAGACCTAAAGCTCTGACCACCAGAAGAAAACAGTAAGGCAGGAGGAACCTCCAGCCTTACTGCTGGCGACCGGCAAAGAGTAAGCTCAATGGACGAAAACAAGAGGCGGCGAGCGCCCTCTCACCGTCGACAGGCGTAACGCGATGAGCTCACTGCTGAATGAACCGGGCACCCGCCGTCCCCCACCAGACTGCACCGCAGGCATGTGACCATGCGATCCCCACTCGCCCCGACTGGAAGACACTGGTCGGCCCGGTATAAAAGATCGACAGCCGAACGCCGCGGGACAGTCGCACACTATGGACGACACTCTCAATCTAAGTATTTTCGACGAGGATCCATAAACAGTATAGGCGCGCTGCCTGCGGGAGCCCACCGAGCCACTGCTGCTGGCACCGCTCGTTCTTCCTCCACCAGCAGAAAGTCAGCGACGATCCGTCCCACGGGTGGGGACGACCATACAGAAGTCCGGGGACGCAAGCGAGCGTAAACTCTTCGCGTTCGCCATGGAGCCGCTTCCGTCACCACCCAGAAAAAGGAGGAGGCAGACCGTCCAGCCGGCGGAATGGGCCGACGTCCGTCGTGGCCACCTAGGCACCAAAGGAACCAACACCAGCTCCAGCCAAACCGCAGATCCTGTGGGATGAACCTCCGCCAATAAGGGTGGTCATGCGACCACTATTCTAGCATCAGCCGACGACCAACGCAGCAACAACCCGGCTTCTGCACCGGATCAAGAAACACTACCAACCCCAGGGGAGAAAGAAGACGGCCATGAAATCGATCTTGCGGAAGCAGATTGATCTCGTGGCCCCGATCGGTCCGCCGGCAGTAAGATCGAAGCACAGAGGGGCTACTACCATGCCACCGGTGGTGGAACTCCGGACTCCGTGAGACAGTCCTACGACCACCAGCGGCAAGGCCCAAGAACCAGACGGGGCCATCGAAGCAAGCCGGAAAGTAGGGACAGGCGAATCACTGGCCCAGGCACACGCAGCGCGACAACCGGCCACCAGCATGCCTACAAGTGTAGGGCCTACAGGACTTGACCGTGACCACCGAGCGGCCAACGCCTGGGACCTCTGCAGCATCAGAGGAGCAGGGTGGTTCTGTCACCAGCGGGTTCGAGACACCTTACCTTAAGTGGCCGGGTTTGAGACACCTTGCCTTCAGTGGTCGGGTTTGAGACACCTTGCTTTCAGTGGTCGGGTTCCGAGATGCTTTACTTTCAGTAGACTTCACGATCAGTGAAGTAACGTAAAACGCATAATTTTGAGAACAAGGTCAAAGTTGAAAACGTCATATCCGAACGTAAAATTTTTCAATCTTGACACTTTTAGGTCAAGAGTATGGATTTTCAGTCCTAAAAAATTCCGGTTTGACCTTAATAATAATCTTAACTCATGACCTTGAGAACAAGGGCAAGGTCACGGCTGAATGTCCCTCGTTGACCTCTACATTCTTATTCTTATGCGTAACATTGCTCCTTAGCAGGTGCATTTTCGAAGATATTCGCTGCGACCGCTCCTAGCGACTAGGAAGCGGGCAAAGTCGCGACGATCTGTCCGTCGTCCTCCGCCTATGCACCAAAATTTCGCTAACAAATGTTGGGCGCCAGGCACGAGTATCGTGCCCACCAACTCTACCTAAGCGGCGGCGAGTCGACGCGATCGCCTACGAACCCGACAGCTCCTGCACTTTTGAGTCGGAGTTGGGGTGGATCTCTCGTGGTGATTAGGAGGGGAACCTGGCGGATAATTAAATTAATGGACACGCAAGATTTAGAACAAATCGTAATCCGAGTGTATTTTCGGTAATGTGATCGGTAATGATAATTCTTTAATTCGTCCGGGCGACAGCGAAAGTACACCCGATCCGGAAATTATCGACACAGCTACCCTACAAAGCGACGGCTCGCGCCCCGCTTACAACGCTCCGCGTGCCTCCTGATGGAGAAGCGACAGCGACCCCGATAAGTCCGCTCGACCCGTGACCTGCGATCCCGATAGCGATGAACACCCGCTCTTTGAGAGAGAGAGAGAGAGAGAGAAAGAAAGAGAGAGAGAGACGCTCTGCTCCCCGCGTTCCGCGGAAAGACCGATAGACGGCTTCGGTAACCTATTCACAACACCAATTTTCACCAAAGTCCGACAGCCGTTGATTAGTCCCACCGCGCAAATGGTTCGCACGAACAAACGGGGTTCTTACAGAGTGATACCCTTACAAGTTTCGCCCTCTGGCGGCAGCCTCCCTCCGGTCAGTCGCTCCTCCGCTCGTCCGCTCCGCTCGCTCCTCTCCTCGCCTCCGGCGCTCTCTCGATCTCTCTCCCTCTCTCTCTCTCTCTCTCGTTCCCACCTCCGCCAGGACACGCCACACTGCACCGGTCCCTTTCTACGCACGGTACACCGTCTCACGATAGCTGGCCGCCGCGACACCAATAAAGCGGTACTTCGATAAGAGGATCTCGTTAGCTTAAATTTTCGCCAAATGCTCCGATCGCTTTTGCGTCACGTCTTCGCTAAGAGTGATCTTCGTTCACCCCGACCGAAGATACGTGGCCCCGGTGGATCCTTCTCCGCTCCAATTTTTCTTCTTTCTCTGATCACGCGATGTCGAGATGTTGCTCGGAATCCTTTCTCTCGCCGAGCCTCTCCTGCGTGATTCAGCTCCTCTGTATTGTATGTGGTGTCCTCTTTTGTTGTAATAACTTTAAATCGCGGGGCCGTCCTGGCAGCTCCCTGGGTCTTCCCCTCTTTCCGTCTTCGGCTCACTTTCCTTATCCCAGAGCTCCTGCCGGTCGCAGGCTCCGCGCAGCGATGGGGCACACCAATGAGGGACGCGGGAATTTCACCAAAAACAAAAAAAAAGAAAGGCGATCTTGCCCTCCTTGGCACGAGATCGCTCGTGAACGCAAAATATTCCCGTGGCAACGCCTTCGTTGTACGCAGCTCGCCTCGCAGCTCCGGGTGAGCGCGACGCTCTCCGGACCCCCTCGGATTCCCTCCGCCTCTTGTTACGGGCGACCTCGAAATCGCCACGTCACATCGCGTTTTCAGCCTAAAACAAGCTTAGACCTTTATGTGACCTTCAGAGGTCAAATTTAGCAGTGTTCAAAGTCATATCTAAACGTAAAATTTTCCGCTCTTTTCATTTCTGGGGTCAAAAGTATGGGGTCCCATTTAAAAAATTGACCTCACCTTGAAGTGACCTTCAAGGTCATTGTCTAGGTCAAATCCGAGGTCACCGTCAGATAGCCAGGAGAAAATCATAAAAATTCAGTACTTCGCATTTTTTATAGGACTCATATTTTTCGAGTTATTCTGCTCTTCCGGGACTTTTATAACACCCTGTATATAATTGTGACGTAAGTGGACTTACAATGACATTGAAAAGGAAACGTCCAATGTATGTCTGTTTTCATAACAAAGTCAAGGTTCATACTGCGACGTTTTTCACTAATCGACCAAGGAGATCCGCGCAAGATTTGCCGTCGCAAGGAATTCCGCCGGTAGAGGGACACGGCGGGACCGATCCGATCAACTCGTATTCCGCCCAAAATACAACCAAATTTGTGGGCGCCAGGTACGGAAGCGGCCGTACCACCGATCCTCGCCAAAGTCACCAAAATTACCGTCGGATCGCGATACCCGCTTCCCGCCCCGTGCGGGACCGACTAGTTCCCCGTTATTTAAGTCGGAAGTGGGCGGGGTTGTAAAATAGAGTATTGCTACTAACCCGGTCTCGTCTGTTTGTCTCAACATGCAATATATTTACAAATTATCCGACGCAGCGGGCGAGACGGCTAGTCTCCGCTCGCCCGATCGTTCCGCACGCACTAAGAGCTCGTTGGTTCGAGCCGTCGACGACTTCTCCGTCCGACGGTCTCCGCCAAGGATCGCCACCGCCACACGGTGGTCGACACTAACGTCTCGAGCCACGATCTCCAGAAGGGAGATCCGGCCACTCTCGCAATAGGCAAACAGGTCGTGTGAGCTTACGCAGCGGCTTCCTCTGGCTAGTCCGGCTCCATGGCGGCGGAAGTACCCTGCATTTCGCCTCTCCCTCGCCTCTATGCTCGCTCACTCGCCCATGCTCGCTCTCGTTCACTCGTTCGCTCGTTTGCTCGTTCGCTCGCTCGTTCGTTCGTTCGTTCATTCGCTCGCTGGGTCACTCGCTGGTTCGCTCGTTCGCTCGTTTACTCGCTCGCTCGTTCGCTTCAGATCTCAGGATGGAATAGGACGACTTCTTCCTGTCGTCGCGGGGACATCGGCTCGGAGGCCTCCCACTCGTGGGACCTCCCAGGGAGCCTTGCGCGGTCCTGCCGCCGTGCCCCGCCGTCTCGCCGAATCTTTTCCTTGCTGCGACTACCGTCGCGTTTCACCCCGAATTCGCGGACACCTCGCACTGGCATTCCGCCGCCAATTACCGAATCTAGCTTCGAATATTTGCACCGTAACGGGCGCTCCAAGCTGCCACGTTACAATACTCTATAAACAAATATCTTCTATTATACATTATCTTACATACATACACACACTGCATGTGTGTATGTATGATACAAGATATGTATATGTATAGTAAGTTAAATAAATATGTATAAAGTTTAAAGTCTTTATCACTGTTTTTCTCAGAAGTTATTACTTCTATAGTAAAAATGCATAAGACATAAAATCTATATTTTTAAGAGACTTACAATTTTTGCTTGAAACATTTTTTTTAATTTCCAGTATTTGATAAAATAATTGACAAAGATGTTAATTTTTAATTTTTGTTAATAATTTTTTAATGAAGAACAAGCGACGGGAAAAGTTTATGACTTTGACATCCTTAAGGGTCAAGGTTAACATCAAGATCAACCGGAGGTCATTTCACGCGGGCTGTGTAAAGGTGAATCCAACATGGCCAGTCAAAATTATGAAGGTCATGAAAATCTGATTTTCAAAATTTAGATCCGTCATTTTTAATTTTAAATTTTTGATATCAAATTCGGATTCAGCGATCCCAAAAACATATAGATACCCACTTTCATAAATATCCGATTATTTTCATAATTTTGACCCACCATATTGGATCCGCTATTTTGAATTTCAGAATTTTAATATCAAATTTGGATTCAGCGACCCCAAAAACCCTTATTATAAAAATATCATAAAGAAAATTTGACATTTTTGCAACACAAAAATGGCACGACTAGCATATTTCTGCCTCCACAGTCAAGGGGTTAAGACGCTCATACGGTTCTGTTATGATTAGTTGATGATATTTTAAGACTGTGCTTAAGACAATTTTAAATAATAAGAATCAATTATGAACAATACCGGGATTTGACCTGCTTTCGTATTTGTATTCCTTAAATAATGAAAAATTAATAAAATAAGTACTGCCTTTATTTCTTACGTAATAAATAAATAAAGTATTGTTTTGTTGCATAGTATTATTTGAAAATAAAGACAAATGTAAATAGTAATTTGTTTTGCGAGCTGTGAGCGTTCTATTATTTCAAATATTGCACAATTACGTGATAATTAAATAGTATCATTAAACTTAAAGAATAATTTACTGATCAAGCGTATACAAAGGAGTATACATATTTGTAACAGTGATTAAAAGTAACATATTTGAATTAACATCTTTTAAGAGCTCTCTTTTTATTTTTTATAATAGAAAATACAAAGAACTTATTTAAAATTCAAATTGTGTGATATACTCACGTCACGGTCTACATTTATTTATTATTGCTTATGCATGTTAGCCTTTCAATATGTACTTACCTTACATGTTTTGATTATTGTGAGGAATATTGCTATAGTCTCAATGGTCAAGTTGGTTAAGAAAATAAATCACGGTAGATTTACATGTGCATCATGCAGGTGTTGGGGATACTCCAAGTCAACCTCGAGAATATAACCTGTGAGCGAATCTAGCGGAATTGATGATACATCAAAATTCGACGTATCATCAATCCACTTAAATTCAGCTTATGGTAACGGTTGACACATTGCCCAACCATACAAATTATTTATATCAAAGTACATGAAGTATGAGGATGGCTTCGATGGGTCGTAAGGTTGCATGATTGGTTATTGGCTTTTGCATATCTACCGAAACACTGACTCAGACCACCATATATACCATGTTTGATAAACATTACCATATCAATATTTGTGAGCAATTCAAAATTAATTTTTATATGTTTTAACATCGCATCCCACGTGAAACCTAGCAATGTGTAATAATGCACGAGATCTTTTTACCGTAACTTTTGATATAACTATCGCGGAAATTTTCGAAAATATCAGGCAATAACAAAACATCAGTCTTCAGGTACAAATTGCTATATTCGCCTAAGGTTTGAATAGAGAACCCATATCCCCACGGCGTGTGTGTAATCGCGCTCAAATACTATATCATCTATCAACGAACTGTAGAATAACTCGCGCGGTGGTAAACATTGATCCTGCAGCTTGTCATTGCAATCCACATATTCATACAAAAAGACACATTTTCGCTTTAATAAATCAAAATCTTTGTTGGATATGTTTCTAAATTCGAATTGAAGAATTTTTAATTTGTCTCTAGTAAGAAACGATGCTAATTTATCGAGACTGGTACTGAGAAATTTGTACGAATCAGTGAATCGCAATTTAATATCATTTCGCCAGTCTGATATTTTACTTGTTGTATCTTTAATATGTTTGGTAAATGAAATATTTTCTTTCGTTATTGGTAGTACATCGACGGGGCTCTCGAACGCGGTGGCTACTTCCTTGAGAATAAAATGAGCGTCATAACCTGATATGAAAAACTATCGGAATATAATAGGAATCTGTATAATTTAAATTACAATTGGAATGTGCAGGATCCCTGTATAGTCCGGTTAAGTGGCAGTGATCGCATATGCATCACTCACCGCGAATGATTTTCGCATATATGACAGTGCGTTGCGCTATAAAATGCTGCATACTGTTCTTGTGATAAAATTTTCAAAGGGGTATTATTGTTACGTCCTAGAAGAGGAGCGCAACTTTCCGTTTGCGAGTAAGGCGAACTTCGTTCGTAACCGCGTGCCAGTGAACGGGTCAGGGACCCGACGGGTCCCTTTACTCGGACACCGGCGTACGACGAGCGGTCCGTTTTTCGGTCAAGGACGCGAGTCCCTTTACCGGGGATAGGACCATGAGTTGACTGTTGGAAGGTGGGGTGATTATGAAATTAATTGATGAAATTAACTATAACAGATTTATTAAAATAAAGATGACAAAATGATATAGCGGTACGGTTTGAATTAGCAAATTTATTAATAATAGTATATAATGGCGCGGTTTGAATTTTTACAGATTTATCAAGATAACTATATTTAGACGAATGAGTGTATGTGTGTGTGTGTATGTGTGTATGAAATGGAAGAAGAAAAGGATGGGGCAGAGGACGAATATGAATAGGAAGTTAATCAGGTGAAGGGAAACGAGAGTGGTATGGCGAATTTAAAGGAGTGGACAGTTCAGAAAAAGAGACGGGAGAATATGACATTGAAGGGGTAGAAGGAGTGGAAGCGCGTGGGGGAGACGAGGGAGGACTAATATGTAGACGTCGGAGTAGGAAAGGGGGTAGGAGTGTCGGGTCTGGGTGAAAGTCTGTTTCGAGTGAAATATTTATAAGGGAACGGAGAAATTGTAATTGATGTTCGAATTCGTATGGATCTCTAATCCCGTACACCGTCTCAAAGAACCGAAGGACTTGTTGGATGGATACCACGGAATGGTGGTAGTGGCCCACTAAAACCGTAATTCTACAAGGGTGGAAATAGTAAGAATGGAGGTAAGGAGGGTAGAATAGTAAATAAAACCACTTACTGCTGATTCACGCAAGGAAAGGAGTGGTTGAAATAGTCTGCGTGGGGTCCCAATTTCGGGTTGTCCACTTCCAACTGGCAGCTGCTTCTCTTTTTTTTTTGTTTTCGGAAGGTTGGCGAGACCCCATTAAAAGTAATATTCGTGGAAACACTGTGCACTTGCCACACTTGAATCACGGTTTATCAAAATCTGAATATCTGAATTGAGTCTAAACCTGAGTCCGAATCTGAGTACGACTTTTTCGTCTCCGTATCGATCGCACATATATTTCTTGCATTTTTTCTTACTTAGTTGCATGTCCACAAGACGTGACAAATTCTTGATCCACACGAAATGTCCCACGTTGTACTTTAGTGAATCTTGCACATATAACAAATTTACACTCTTTCCCTTTTTACTGGCGAGGCATATCGGAACGATCGTACATGCTTCTTCCTGCTTCTTTTTATCTTGAATGGTATATACGTTGATGGATATGTTGTTTAGCTGTTCAAATTTGGTACTTTGTTTAATTGTCATTGGAAATTCAATATCCTGAAGATTGAATATTTTGGTATAATGTGGGTATGAAGATTTCCGGTCTCCATTTCATTCAGCTGGATAGAATGCTGCGACCACAGACCATGCAAAACATGCGTTGTCTTTAGTTCGTACGTTTATTACTGCTTTCTTTAATTTTATTTCGCGCGGTAACTCAATGTTACACCCTGCATGCAGTGGATTGTATTTGTTCACATTGACTGTGAGATCAAGTATATACAGCAGTGCCCACCCACTATCACGTTCTTGAAATTCCTCCAAAGATGCCAAGGTAGGCTCGACGCGTCGCTCGTACCATTTTTCTAAATCCAAAGCAGAAAAGAGTTCACTGTTTCTCGTGTTAATGCTTTTGAACGCGTGATTGTCACCCGCGATAAACTCGCCATTGAACACAGTGTCCACCTTAAGATTGCTATGCCTTTCTATAGCACTTCGAACGTGCTCGAGCACTGTACTCTTCGCATCTTGGAGAAATCGAAGAGGTTCAATATGATTCACGTTAATAATTGCGCCGGTTAATATGGGGCTTTTGAACGCCGTATCAATTTCTTTCCATACCAATTCTGCATCTCTTGATGCGTGTCCAGCACCCACGTGTATGAAGCGTTCTTGCACAGAAATTTTCAGTTCCTCGAGTCATGCAATATGAGCCACCACTGATTGCGCAGCGCCAATTAACAATAGCGGTCGTTTTGCTCAACTTTATTTTTCCAACATCTGATACACTTGTCACACTTTTGTACCCACGCGTCCACGCCCCCCTCGTAATTCAGACGAGTGGATTGCGTCAACAGTTTTTGTTCGGTTTGAGCGAGGTCTTCCATGCCTTCATTAACTGCGGAGAATAGCTCTGTTCTCTAGAATGCTTTATTTTATATGCTTTCCATTAGAAAATAGGTTTGGACATGCTTAAGGGGTAAAACCACTCTAGAAGCAGAAAAAGACCTAAATTTGACAATTTATTTTGGGAGTATGACAAACGGAATAGAATTTCTTTTCAGAGGGTTTATTTAACACATATTGAAGTACCAAAAACAATTTTTTTATTGTCATTTTCATATAAAATGGCAACGACAGAGACTGTCGTCGAAAACAGCTTTTTTGAAAACACCGTCACGGGAGGACAGGTTTCTCGCCATGTATGAACAAAAAATAAAAAAAAATTTATAATCTATACAGGGTGTCCCATTTTAAGAGTCCATTCCAAATATCTCTCTTATTTTTGATTTTAGAGAAAAATTGTTCAGACACGTTTTATATGGTTTCGTGGGGGCCATAAGGCGGTACCATTGATTTGACCTTGAAGAGTCATTTGAAGGTCACGTGAAGGTTACCTCAATTTTTTTAGATGGCACTCCCTATTTTTTATTACATATTCTTGTAGCTGACCCCGAGAGCTTTCCAAAATACTATAATTAAATATCTTTTGGTGAAGTACTATTCGAGTTATAAAGCTCCAAATTTACAAAATTTTGATAAAAATACAAAATATTTCGTTAAACATTCACTTTCCGATAGTCTTCTCTTACATGATCCAACCAGTCAAGGCAAGATCCGAGCTTGATCCAGCCAGTCAAGGCAAGATCCGAGCATGATCCAGCCAGTCAAGGTAAGATCCGAGCATGATCCAGCCAGTCAAGGCAATATCCAACCAGTCAAGGCAAGATCTTCTTTTCTGTACAATTACTTAAAGTGTTCAAAAACTTGGCCATTTACTTGTATGCATAGCTCTAGTCTGTGGTGAAAGTCGTCTCTAACTTTTTCAAGAACACCTACATTAATATTTCTGCAAGCCTGTCTGATCCGGTTTTTCATATTTTCAACGGTTGTAGGCTTTTGCGAATAAACTATATCTCTAATGTAGTCCCAGAAATAAAAATCTAGGGATGTCAAGTCGGTTGATCTTGAGGGCCATTCTTGAACTCGGCTGCCCATACCAATCCACCTATTCGGGAATCTATTGTTTAAATATTGTGTAACAGCTCGAGATCTATAAGCCGATGCTCCATCTTGTTGGAACCACATTCGTCTGAGTAAATCATTATCGACATGTCTCAAGAGGTTGGGCGGGTCATCTTGAAGAAATCATAGATAGATTGCCGCATTGAGATTTTCCTCAAAAAAATATGGACCAACAATAACATCTCCCAGGATGCCTGCCCAAACGTTAATGGAGTTCCACTGCCGTTGGAATTCTTGGCTTCTCTGCTAATGTGGATTAGCATCTGAATAATAATGGCAGTTATGTCTATTAACGCCTCCTCTATTAGAAAACGTGGCTTCATCAGAAAAAAGTGTATCAGCAATGAACCAGGGATTTTGTTGGATTTGATCTCGAGCCCAGTTACAAAAACGTACATGGCGTTGGTAGTCCCTCTCTTCCAATTGCTGAGTTAGATGAATGTGATATGGGTGAAACTTGTTGAGCTTGAGCACACGATTGGCTGTTGATTTAAATATACCGTATTGCCTCTCAATTTGTCTCGTAGAGATTTGAGGATTCAAAGCAACGGCACCTATAAGAGTCAATGATGTGACTTCATCAGGGCCCGATTTTCGCCGGTTTCTTCTGAGAATACCCTGTTCAGCTCTGTCGCAGAGTCCTTTTATTACTTTCCTATCAGGCTGTCTGGAAACCTTTCAGCATAAAGCCTTTCTGCTGCCGAGTAATTATTCCTGGCCTCACCCAAAATGCGAATCATGTCCACAATTTCATTTGGTGGATAAGCAGCCATAATTATAAAGAAAAAAAAGCGCCAAGAAAGTAAAAATGCCTGTCTTATCAAAAAAAGTCAATGGATAATAATATGCGTCTGTCTGAGACTTCGCCAAAATACCGACAGTTGCCCAAGTAAGAAATTTCAAACAAGCCTCTTGATATTTGTTTCATTAAAAGAATTGACAATTGCACTTTCACAATTGTTACAGTTCATTGAATATCAGGCAATACAGGATCTCATCTTGATTGGCTAGGTCATGCTCAGATCTTGCCTTGACTGGCTGGATCGTGCTCGGATCTTGCCTTGACTGGTTCATATAAGATAAGACTATCGGAAAGTGAATGTTTTACGAAATATTTTGTATTTTTATCAAAATTTTGTAAATTTGGAGCTTTATAACTCGAAAAGTATTTCACCAAAATACATTTAATTATAGTGTTTTAGGAAGCTCTCGAGGTCAGCTACAAGAATATGTAATAAAAAATAGGAGGTGCCATCTAAAAAAATTGAGGTAACTTTCACGTGACCTTCAAATGACTCTTTAAGGTCAAATCAATTGTACCATCTTATGGCCCCCTCGAAACCATACAAAACGTGTTTGAACCATTTTTCTCTAAAATAAAAAATAAGAGAGATTTGGGATGGACACTTAGAATGGAACATCCCGTATACAATTGGCTTTGGAAGTACGTAGGGTTTTTTCTTTAATCAATTTTTGTGGAAATGGTGCACTTTTTAAGAAATGAATCGATATTTGCCCTAAAAATGAGCATTAAATTGTTTATAAAAAAAAGTTTACATTCAATCAAAAACGGCTACGTACTTCCAAAGAGAATATTGTTGTGAAGCTACTGTAAAAATTTCAAATCAATCCATGCAATAGTCTCCAAGAAATCCGTCCTCCCAGTTTGAAAAAAGTGGTTTCGAGAAAAACGCGTTTAAAGTTTTATGAACAGTTTAATCCTTGAAATTTTTGTTTACCTCTAATCTGCGATGCCTGCACCATACATTTGGCCATTCAGGTCGATGTTCGACTCCTCTTCCTTCTTAGATGCTTTTAAGGATGTCCGGGCCTTTTTGCGGCATCGCTAAGCGATCTTTCGGAAAAGTTGATGCGGCGCTCGTCGGTTTTCACGCAGAAGTTATAACAGTTCGGCCCAATTGTCATACCCAAATTCTGCATGAGCCTCATGATAGTTGATAGGCCGTCATTATATATGCGTGCATTAATATAAACTGCCGTGTCAAGAACGTGTTTGCCGCTGGAAGTTGATTTCGGAGCCATTGAGCAGACTGTGGCGTTGAAGCTCTCGTTTCTATTTTGCGTAAAGCCGCCGATGCAACGAGAAAGCAGTTCGTCACGGCTTAATTCGTCATAAATTGGAGAAATCGCTTCGTAAACTTCTTGAAATAGAGGTAGTTTATGCGTATGGTCTGATCCAGTAGCCTGTGCCTTCTGCCATAAGCACCATGAACTTTCTCCGCGCAGGCATTTGTCGTGTTTCGGTTCATCGTCAGTCGACAATTTGTGGTCTAGCGTCGCGTAAATTTCATTATGCATTTTTTCAACAGAATGATGATTTCGACGTATTGCTAGACCATAATAAATTGACAACTCGTCAATTAATTTGCCCGTTAGCTTGCCTTTCCTCCAAGGCCTTTTGTCTTTTTTTTTATTTGTGAAGGCGAGTACCCATTCGCTTTTGCACATGATTGATGCATTCTTTCTTTTTAATTGTAAAATTTCCATAGGGCTGTGAATCTAAGATGGCTTTAAACGTTTTTGAATCTCCGTCCCCCACGTAATTTTCATATTTCAATTCGTGCAAAGATTCTGAGCGCTGGAACATTTCGATGACGGCGTCGACTTCCATCTTTCCCGCGAATCCCTTGTGGTTCGCTTAGCATTCATCTTCTGAGTTTCGGCCCATTCTTTGTACTCGTCGGTATCAGATCTTTTCTTCCAATATTCACAACTCTTACAATATTTAGATTTTATTAAAACATCGATCACTTTGCCAGTAAACCATCCAATAAGCGATACGAATCCGAAAAGTGACGAAAAGCCGGGGTTTTCTCCACGAACCATCACCAGATACAGTAATGCTACTTGTGTTCGTCACTTTTTCGTCGCTTTTTTCCTTCTCTTCTCGAGCTGCATTTTTTATACTAAGCTGACAAACCGCCTCTGTTCCAACAGCTATCTTTTGAACAACCTTGTCATAAAATGATTGGAAAATTGGCCGCGGGAGATCCATGGACACGCAAAATTTCATTATTTCATTCAATCCTACGCCCAGCAGCCGCATAGTAAGAATAATTTTTCAATTAATTTCGTATCCTTTTTCAATAAATGGAGAACTAAGAATATAAATCTTGTTGCATTTTTTACATGAGATTACAATTTTGGTAATTATGCAGAATAGGTACTTTTTCGAATTTTGAGATTTTCTTGTTGCTATTGTGGTAAAAATTTTTGTTGTGACTCCAAAAGTAATAATGAATCGGGGGAGCCCGAAAAATATGCAACCTACATATTTTTTTAACAATTTGTGGTAAACTTGTCAAAAGGCTACAGAACCTCCAATTTCGATGAAAATAGACTAATATCAGGTGTAGTAAAAAGAAATCCATTATTTTTCCAATAGATGGTTTCAGTTATCTGTATCTCGCGTTGTATAAGTCCGATCGGGTTCCACTGGATGGCGTTAGAAAGATGAGATTTCGTACTAAAAGAACTTTTCTGTTCAGTTTTGTGATTAGTTGACTCAGTTTTGTTTGAGCGCGCGTCAAAGATGGACACTAGCAAAGAGAAAATACGCTATATTTTACAGTTTTTCTTCGATAAAGGCAAAAACGCAAGCCAGGCGGCTGAAAATGTGAATAATGTTTATGGTCCTGATACTGTAATAGCCAATCACGCGCAATTTTGGTTTCGTCGATTCCGTTCCGGTAATTTCGATGTCAAAGATGCACCACGCACTGGAAGGCCAATTGTCGAAAATATCGATAAAATCATGGACATTGTCGAGTCCGACCGTCATGTAAGTACTGTTTCGATTGCCCAAGAGCTAAAGATTGCACAAAAAACCG
The DNA here is from genome assembly GCF_003227715.2 of Harpegnathos saltator. Classification (NCBI taxonomy): domain Eukaryota; kingdom Metazoa; phylum Arthropoda; class Insecta; order Hymenoptera; family Formicidae; genus Harpegnathos; species Harpegnathos saltator. The sequence goes on along the minus strand of NW_020230316.1, from coordinate 815,701 downwards.
TTTGGAACCATTTGAATAAGGCTGGATACAAAAAGAAGCTCGATGTATGGGTGCCACACGAGTTAACGAAAAAAACCTCATGGACCGAATTTCCATCTGCGAATCGCTGCTGAATCGCAGCAAAATCGACTCATTTCTGAAGCGGTTGGTCACTGGTGATGAAAAGTAGATCACTTACGACAAGCGAAAACGGTCATGGTCGAATCGCGGTGAGCCGACGGAAACGGTGGCCAAGCCAGGATTGACGGCCAGGAAGGTTTTGGTGTGTGTTTGGTGGGATTGGCAGGGAATTATCTACTCTGAGCTGCTCTCCTACGGCAAAACTCTTAACTCGGAACTGTACTGTCAATAATCGGACCGTCTGAAAGAAGCAATCGCCCAGAAGCGGCCAGCTTTGGCCAATAGGAGAGGAATTATGTTCCATCAGGACAACTCCAGGCCACACACATCGATAGTGACTCGCCAGAAGCTCCGGGAGCTTGGTTGGGAGGTTCTTATGCATCCACCTTACAGTCCGGACCTGGCACCAAGTGATTACCATCTGTTCCTGTCCATAGCGAACAATTTTGCTGGTGAAAAATTCGCTTCAAGAGAGGCTTGTGAAAATCGACTGTCTCAATTTTTTGCCAATAGGGACGAGGGCTTTTATGAAAGAGGCATAATGAAATTACCTTCAAAATGGCAACAAGTTATCGAACAGAACGGCGCATATTTGACCTAAATCGGATCATTCTAACTATGGTAATTAAAGCCTTCAATTTCATGCAAAAATAATGGATTTCTTTTTACTACACCTGATATGTAGGTCAATTCTAGGATAGAAAACTGAAATGCGAAGAATTGGTGGAGACAAATGGTATTTTATTATTGTATGCAAATATAGTTATAGTAATATTAAATAATTCTTACATCACAGATTCCTCTGTATGAAGTGAACAATTTTCAGGGTGATACTTATCATAGAAACAGGAAAAACATAAATTCACAGAGCACCATGCATATCGTATAAAAGCATTTTCCTTACAGGCACATGGTTGTTTTAAAAGCGAGATGGAAGAAGAAGGAATTTCCTCTGGAGGTATATCCGTTAATAAATTGTTATTTTGCATCAAGGTCTCACAATATTTAAACGCGTTTATCACTTCTGCCTTGAATTTGTCGTCTAATTCCATTTTATCAAAATTATCCAGTACACAATACCGCTTCGATCGTTCTCTCTCGGGAGCCCTGAACGAGTAGAAGTGAACGAGGCTGCTGCTTCTTACTAACGGAGGAGCCGACGTTCCCACTCTTTTTTAAATCAGGTACCACGGTCTTTTGACAAAGGATTCTTTATTAGGCTTCGGGTCGAATGCGAACGAAAAACCAACGGCCAAATTCAAACACGTTGAATCCTCTGCTATACTGTCTCCATCAAAATATTGGAGTGCAGAGCAAAGCAATGCTTAATACATTGGATACAAAACAAATAATATTTAAAATCGACTGCGATACTATAAAACGGGATTTATAAGTGAAGTATGAATAATATCATTGTTCTTATTTATCACGAATATGTTCTTATTTATCACAATGTATGCAGAAAGAAATATATTTTCGAATGTTAATGATTTATATTTTGCGGTCTCGCTTTTAAAACAACCATGTGCCTGTGAGGAAAATGCTTTTATACGATGTGCATGGTGCTCTGTGAATTTATGTTTTTCCTGTTTCTATGATAAGTATCACCCTGAAAATTGTTTATTTCATATAGTGGAAGAATTGGTGGAGACAAATGGTATTTTATTATAGTATGCAAATATAGTCATAATAATATTAAATGATTCTTACATCACAGAATCATTTAATATTATTATGACTATATTTGCATACAATAATAAAATATTATTTGTCTCCACCAATTCTTCGCATTTCAGTTTTCTATCTTAGAATTGACCTACATATTAAATACTACATAATCATAACACAGTTCTTACTTATTACGAATATCACGATATATGCTGTGAACATTTCTTGCTAATTGATAAAAAAAGAAAGAATGATCAGAACCGAACTTGGGTCCTACAGCGTACTAGCCGCAACCGCAGCCGCTGCGCCACGTCCGCTAACTCGAAAGTTGCTGCTACGTACCGAGTATTCTACGTCGCGTGGAACTTTAAAATTTTTTCCCCGAAATTAAGGCCCATTGAGGAAAACCCTTTGACCCTCATGCACAGGGGAGGTCCCTCTACAATATATTCGAGAGCCATCAAATTCCTTTATTAACAGGTCTGAGGGTCTCCTTGTAAGATCTTTTTTGCGGATGTGCGATGATAAAAAAGAGTTATTTGAATTTTTAAAATCACATAACGTGATTAAAAGATCAGTGACTTGTTCAAGTTGTGGGAAACAAGCATCGTTTGACAATCGCCAATTAAAGTGGAAGTGCCAGAAGAGAAGGAAAGTTAAGAAAGGGCACAAGATTCAGATTGTATTGTGTTCATTCTGTACAACGATTCGAAAAGATACGTGGTTTGAAAACGCCAATATATCCATTGAAACAGCTTGTGCGTTTATCGAATATTTCGTGACCATGAGTCTACCACGTCAAAACTTTTTAGAGAATGAATTAGAAATGAGTCCGCACACTATCGTTGACTGGTCAAATTTCATTCGAGAAGCTCTATTCTCGTGGTGTGCCGAAAACTCGAGACAAATTGGCGGGCCGAATCGTGTTATTGAAATCGACGAAGCGAAATTTGGCAAGATAAAATATCATCGAGGGCGTATTATAAATGGCCAGTTGTTTTTCGGCGGATATGAAAGAGATTCGAAAGAATTATTCGTCATTCCTGTTCCAGATAAATCAACTGAGACATTGTTAAATACTATAAAAGCGAATGTTCTACCGGGAACCACGATTATGTCTGATTGCTGGAAAGCATATAATTGCTTACAAGGGACATGTCACAACTGTCCGGAACCGATTTGATTCTCCGTCAAATATGTTGTTAAATACACAAATCTAAAAGATACGTATTTTTTTATATGTGCGAATATTGAGTTTTAAAGGGTGAAACACCCCTTTAAAGAAAAACGGTATTTTTCTTTAGAATCGAATATCTGCTAAACTATAAGCGATAGAAGAAAAAAACATGTAATGAAAATTTAATCGCTTGAAGAATACTTTAAAGTTATATGAACAAAAATTTTTTATTTTTATTTTATTTTAAGAACCCCCACCACTTAATTTTTCTTTGCAAAAAAAAATTTTTTTTACCTAATTTAAAGCTTATTTTTTTCCAAATTCAACCATATATGATAAAGTTATGTTACGAGATATCATTCTCGAAAATTAATTATAAACGCTTCCATATATACGCTTATCCGTACTATGTGTGTAAGTCATTATCGCCGAAACAATAAGATATATGAAAAATGTTTACGTAAAATTTTTATCTATGTTTTCTACGTATTTATAACTGCATATTGTGTATATTTAGAATTGTAAAAAAATTTTTAAATAATTTTAAAAAATTTAAATTAATAAGAATTTTTAAATATATTCCCAGCTGTCTTATTATTTCTTTAACATTTAATTTCCTCTATAAATATTAAAAACAATTTTATTCTAAAATTACCTACCTATAATAAAATTATTTTACAATTGAATCTTGAAAATATACATGTCGCAATAGTTGGCATAAACAATTTATATCTTACGTTAAAAAATTAAGATAAGATTATGTGTACGTGTTCCAGATAAGTTCTAATTAAATTATTTTACAATTAAATCTTTGCGAAAAAATACATATCGCAATATTTGGCGTAAACAATTTATATCTTACTTTAAAAGATAAGTTTGTGTATGTATTCTAGATAAGTTGATAATATATGTTGTTTCATGTAGCAGCATAATTCTCAAAGTCAGTGTAGTCTTCTCATTGTAATCATATCTGTGTAAACTGTTTTTATATTGCAATAGAAAGCAAAATTTAACATCTTTGGAAATGATTATCAATCCGCTTAACGTTGTTAGACTTTTATTGGTGTCAATAAATTCAATATGTCTGACAGAAACGCCAGTAACTGAAGCAAAAAAGAAATTAAAGGAAAACATATAAAAATTATTGCTGGATGGTGTTTTTCATTATAATGGGTTGGAAGTAACAAAAGAAATATATCTCGATTATGAAGAACCTTATACATTACATAGTTCTGAAATAATTGAAGATGACGAAGAAGCATGGAATGAAGATAATTTAAATTCTCATCCTCATTGTTCAAATGATGATACAAATTTTGACAGTTTTTATAAAAGACGAGCTGTTGAGTTTTGGCGACATCGAGATATTGATAAAAACAGTAATGACAAAAAAAGGAATCGTCCTTTAAAAGTAGTGCAAAGTAAATTTAAAAGAGTTTCATCTGAACGTCAGTTAAGGCGATGGGAAGAACAAATAAATTCAGGCGGAAGTCATATAGAAAAATTATCTTACATCTCCAAATTTGCACACGATAAATTTACTGTAGCTGTTGAATCAGGATTCATGGTTCATGATATTGATCTAAAAAGATGGGCTTTACAAGCTCAAGAAGAAATAGGAAATTTAAATCCTATATTTAAAGCATTTCACAGTTGGATAGCAAGATTCAAGAAGTCTCACCGAATTGTTTCAAGAAAAGTTACGAAGTTTATCACTAGAAGAACATTAGAAGATTCTGTTGACTTGCAAAAAACAGCTGATGATTTTCTGGAAACAGTAAAACCTCTTATTGAACAATTTGGATCTGAAAATATTTACAATTCAGATCAAAGTGGTTTCCAATTGGAAATTTATTCTGGAAGATCATTGTCTAACCAGGGAGAAAAGAAAGTAGAACGTGTCGTGCAATCTATATCATCAACAACCCATTCATATACGATACAACCAATAATATCCTGTAATGGCAATTTGTTGTCACCTTTATTTATTGTATTAAAGGAAACTAGTGGTAAATTTGGACCAAGAGTAGAAGAAAATTTATTTAAACCAAAAAATGTCATTGTAAAAGCATCGAAATCTGGTAAAATGGCATCAGATATTTTCTTTTCTAACTATTTTCTTTAACAAACTTATTTCATTTTATAATTTAATAAGAGTTATAAAAACTATATATCATTTATCTAACTATATATCATTAATATATCATTTATATTTTTTACAGATCATTTTAAAATGTGGTTAGAAGAAGCTTATTTTGCAAAAATTGGTCCTAATAGCGTTCTTCTTATCGATTCATGGACTGGACATTGCCCCAATACTATTTCGGATTTAACCCCTTCAGGAACACATATTACTACTATGATAATACCGAAAGGAACTACAGGGAAAATACAACTATTAGATGTTTATGGATTAATAATTTGGAAAAATTTTGCTAAAAGATTTTCAGATATGGTTTTATTGTTGGAAAGTAATATAAATTTACATGAACGAAATAATATAATAAAATTGCAATCTTTGATACATAATCAATTATCATCCCCACGATATCAAAACTTATTTAAATATTCGTGGTTTAAAAGTGGTTATACGAATGAAAGACCAGAAGAATTTGAAAATCCAGTAAAATTTAGTTTTGACGAAATATCAACAAAATGTGATATTGAAGGTTGCAATAATATAGCTGTAGTAAGATGTTCTTGGTGCAAGAAATCATTATGCTTAAAACATTTTTTCGTCGAATATCATTATTGTAATGTGTATAACGAGTAAATAATATAAAATGTAAATTAATTCATTGTGTAAATAACAAATGAACAAAATGTAAGATGTAAGAACAAAAATAATTGTAAGAGAAAAAATTATAAAACGTTATTCAAAAATATAATGTGTAAAGATGAATAACAGATTTGATTATATAACGAAAAGACAGTGTGTACTGACTGTGAGTATTAGATTGCTACATGAAAAAATTTATACTGTTAACATATCTGGAACACGTACACATAATCTTATCTTAATTTTTTAACGTAAGATATAAATTGTTTATGCCAACTATTGCGACATGTATATTGTTGCGTCCTTGCGCAAGAAAAAAAACACGAAATTAACAAAACGAAAGAAGCTTTATTTTAATACGTCCATTCGTTGTGACAAGACTAGGGCGACTCTCTTTCATCTCTTTTTCTTTCCTTTATTTATTAAATAACCTCCTTGACAACAACAGCTGTCGAACAATCTCTACTCGATTCCTTTGCAATCCACTCCCAGGAGCGTGGGGATAACATGTCCCCCAAAGATACGGGCGCAGCAATATTTTTAAGATTCAATTGTAAAATAATTTTATTATAGGTAGGTAATTTTAGAATAAAATTGTTTTTAATATTTATAGAAGAAATTAAATGTTAAAGAAATAATAAGAGAGCTGAGGATATATTTAAAAAATTCTTATTAATTTAAATTTTTTAAAATTATTTAAAAATTTTTTTTACAATTCTAAATATACACAATATGCAGTTATAAATACGTAGAAAACATAGATAAAAATTTTACGTAAACATTTTTCATATATCTTATTGTTTCGGCGATAATGACTTACACACATAGTACGGATAAGCGTATATATGGAAGCGTTTATAATTAATTTTCGAGAATGATATCTCGTAACATAACTTTATCATATATGGTTGAATTTGAGAAAAAATAAGCTTTAAATTAGGTAAAAAAAAATTTTTTCTATTGCAATATTTTGCAAAAAAATTAAGTGGTGGGGGTTCTGAAAAAAAAATAAAAATAAAAAATTTTTGTTCACATAACTTTAAAGTATTCTTCAAGCGATTAAATTTTTGTTACATGTTTTTTTTTCTGTCGCTTATAGTTTAGCAGATATTCGATTCTAAAGAAAAATACCGTTTTTCTTTAAAAGGGTATTTCATCCTTTAAAACTCAATATTCGCACATATAAAAAAATACGTGTCTTTTAGATTTGTGTATTTAACAACATATTTGAAGGAGAATCAAATCGGTTCCGGACAGTTGTGACATGTCCCTTGTTAGACACAGAAGGGTTTCAGCATTTAACTGTTAATCACTCTTACAACTTTGTGGACCCTGATATAGGAGCGCATACCCAGAATATCGAGCGTATCTGGCGAGAAGTTCGTTCTAACATTCCTCGTTATGGACATCGCGAGCATCATATGGACAGCTATATTGAAGAATTTTATTTTAAACGAAAATATCAGGACCATACTCAGCGGTTTCATAAGATTTTTGAAATCATTGCGCTTGATAACGAGTTAAACCGAAGTAGTGTAAGACAACAAGCAAAATTATGTAGAATTTAATATAACCGTTGTTTAGTATATACCGTTGTAATGTAACATAATGCAAATATATACAGGGTCATCGAAACGTATCGGACCCCCCTAATATCTTCAGTTAGGATGCATTTTGGAGAAAATGTCTAATAACAAATTTGTATGGTTTCAAGCGGAAAGTAAGGCGATGACCGTGAGTTTGACCTTGACCATGTCCATCAAGGTCATTTCAAGGTCAACCTTATTTTTTTAAATAGAACTCCCAACATTTTATTGCATATACTTATAGCTCATCTCGAGGACTTTCCAAAACACTATAACGAAACATTTTTTCATTAAGTACTTTTTGAGTTATAAAGGTTTGAAGTTAACAATCTTTTCACACAAAATGTAAAATATTTTGTAAAATATTATTTAGTTTTCAGTAATCATAACCTTAATACTTTTGTGCGCGAAATAATGAGACCAATTAATTGGTTTAAAGAAAATACATTAATCGAAAAGTATCGGCTTCCCCTAATATTTTCAGTAAGAATGCATTTTGGAAAAATGTCCAATAGCAAAGTTGTACGGCTTCAAGCGGTTATGCTAGTAGGCTATGGCGGAAAACTATCCGAAGGTGATCGCGAGAAGCTGCTCGAATGCGTGATGTCCGAAGGTGTTAGCGGAAATCTGCCCGAAAGCGTTGGCGGGGCCGATCTTTATTGTCTTATTCTCGCAGGCACCAATAGTAATACAAGCTCTTGAGTAAACAATGCGGATCACTGATTTGAATCTTTGATGCAGTGCTGCCTTCTTCTTAGCGAGCAGCAGTCACCTCGTGGACGAAAACGAACAGCCCCAAAAATTGTTTCTGTAACAAAAGAAGCGATTGCGCTTCAATTGATTGTCCCAAACATCTTCATTTGTTTCCAATAGCCCAGAATTTTTTCGTAAATATTATTAATTGATCTATTAGATTTTCAGTTGCTCAACGAGCTTTTTGCTAGTCTGGTTGAAATAAACAAATCGAAAGTTGGACCAACACTTAATAATTAGTATTTTTCTCTACTTAATTATTTAGATCAATTTCCTATCACTTACCTGATTAATTCTTCTTTGCTCTAATTAAGAATGGCGGAGCTTTCTGAAAGAGATCGAATAACACTGTTAATGATGCGAGGATGGGGAGATCAACAAAGAGAGTATAAAACAATAACGCGATTATTTAATGAAAATTTTCGGAATGAAAATAATAGGATCTCCAAAAGTACTGTAATCCGTACTACTCAACGTTTCGAGGACATTAGTAGCGTTAAAAGCCGCTCAAGATCTGGTAAAACGTAAAACAGCAACAAATAATGATAAAGCATTAGATGTTTTAGTCTTTCGTTGAAAGTCCCCACATTTCCATCAATCGCGTTGCACAAGAATACGAAATCGATCATGCATCTGTCAGTAAAATTCTGAAATTGAATAAATGGCATCCATACAAACTCGATTTGGTCCAAGAATTGTTCGAAGACGATTTTGATAAACACATCGAATTTTGTGATCTTATAATGGAGATGATTGTCGACGATCCTCTATTACTTAATAATATTGTTTTCTCTGATGAGGCAACATTTGAACTAACTGGAAATATAAATAGACACAATTGTAGATACTGGAGTGACGTTAATCCTTACTGGAAAAGAGACAATCATACCCAATATCCACAAAAAGTTAACGTATGGGCTGGTATTCCTAATGGTAGACCAGTTGGCCCTTTCTTCATTGAAGGCAATTTGACAGCACAAGTATACACAGTCATGCTTCGTGAACAAATTGTTCCAGCTATTCGAGACATAGCTGGTGGAAATATGGATGAAATTTATTTCCAACAGGATGGAGTTCCACCTCATTATGGTGTCATTGTCCGTTAATATTTGAATGAGGTCTTTCAGGACAGGTGGATAGGGCGAAGGGGTCATATTGAGTGGCCACCTCGGTCTCCGGACTTAACCCCACTTCACTTTTTTTTGTGGGGTTACTTGAAAAGTAAAGTTTATGCCACCAAGCCTCAAGATTTAGATGATTTAAGAGGGAGAATAACTCGAGAGATAGAACTAATACCGCCGGAAACGTTCCGGAATGCGGTTTTAGCTATTCATAACAGATTGGCACATTGCCAGGCTGTTGAAGGGCAATAATTTGAACATTTGTTGTGAATTGTTTGGTACAATTGAATATTTTGCCCAAGCTGACCAACTGGAATGAAATTCGCCTTAACTGGTCGGAATCACACACCACTCTTGCCTTAATTGGCCGTAATCACACACCACTCTTGCCTTAACTGGCCGGAATCACACACTACTCTTACCTTAACTGGTCGGAATCACACACCACTCTTGCCTTAACTGGTCGGAATCACACACCACTCTTGCCTTAACTGGTTGGAATCACACACCACTATTGCCTTAACTGGCCGGAATCACACACCACTTAACAAATTGTTAACTTAAAACCTTTATAACTCAAAAAATACTTAATGAAAAAATATTTCATTATAGTGTTTTGGAAAGCTCTCGAGACAAGCTATAAAAGTGTGCAATAAAATGTTGGATGTTCTATTAAAAAAAATAAGGTTGACCTTGAAATGACCTTGAAGGACATGGTCAAGGTTAAAATCAAGTTCATCACCTTACTCTCCGCTTGAAACCAAAGAACTTTGCTATTAGACATTTTCTCCAAAATGCATTCTAACTGAAGATATTAGGGGGGTCCGATACTTTTCGATGACCCTGTATATGACGATGTATGTGCTGACTCGACTTTTGAAAGGTCACGATCGTTCGAAAACAAGATAGACGTGTTGACGGTTGTAGGAAGAACACATCGACGACAAAGCATGAGTCCGATCAACCTTATTGTTTCTTTATTTCACTGTACTCTCCATCTTTACCTATACATATATTAAATATTCACTTAAAAAAGCAACTGTTAGTTAAACAAATCTTACATTCATAAATTGGATTTGGCCGGTAACAGATATTTTATGTTACCGACTAAACCCGATTTCAGAATAAACTAATTGCCCTTGCTATACTTTTTGGCTAAACAAGTTTGATTATTTTTTTGGAAGGCGTGGGGAGGAGCTCCCCGCCAGCATTTCACCAACAATGCTTCGCCAACAATAATTAAAACATATATTAGGAGTACAAAAAGGTTCCGCCGTTTTCTATCAAAAATTAGGAATTTATTGTGAAAGAACAGTACATTACGTTTTATTCAAAGTATTGTCCATCACTAGCCACTACTTTTTCCCATATTTTTGTCAGCATTCGGATACCACGTCGGAAGAACTCTTCATCTTTTGAGGCTATCCACGAATCGACCCAATTTTTAGTATCTTCATATGATGTAAAGCGCTGCTTAGACAGGCCATGTGCCATCGACCGGAACAAGTGATAATCGGAAGGGGCAATGTCTGGTGAATACGGCGGATGGGATAGGACTTCCGAATTAAGTGTTTCCAAATAGGTTTTGACCGGTTTTGCAACATGTAACCAAACGTTGTCATGTAGGAGAATAATTTTGTCGTGTCTGGAGTAGTAATAGGCGCGTTTTTCCTTGAGTGCTCGGCTCAATCTCATTAATTGTGTTCGGTAGAGAGCTCCAGTAATGGTTTCGCTCGGTTTGAGCAACTCATAATACACGACACCAAGCTAATTCCACCAAATACACAGCATGAGTTTTTTTTTCATGAATATTCGGTTTGGCTGTCGATGTTGAAGTATGGCCAGGTGGTCCCCATGATTTTCTCTTCTTTGGGTTATCGTAGTGGATCTATTTTTCATTACCAGTGACTGTACGATGCAAAAAACCTTTTCTTTTATGCTTGGCAAGCAGCATTTTACACGTGCAAAATCGGTATTCAACGTCTCTCGGCTTCAGTTCATATGGAACTCAATTTCCTTGTTTTTTAATCATTCCCAACGATTTTAAACGATGTGAAATTGCTTGTTGAGTCACTTCTAATGTAAGTGCAAGTTCTTCTTGCGTTTGGCACGAATCTTCCTCCAATAATGCTTCCAATTCCATGTCTTCGTACACTTTCGGCCTTTTACTACGTTCTTTGTCTTCCACGTCAAACTCACCGTTTTTAAACTTTTGAAACCACTCACGACAACTTCTCTCACTTAAAGCAGTCTCACCATATGCTTCTACAAGCAATCGATGCGTCTCAGCTGTAGATTTCTTCAAATTAAAGAAGTAAATCAAAAGTTCCCGCAAATGACGCTTATTCGGCACAAAACTTGACATTTTTGCACGAGAAAAAATATGTGATGCTGATACGGAGTCACTAATATTTCAAGATTATGTTGTTACCAGATGTCCAAACTTACGATATTACGTTTTACATCTGACAATTTCAACATAACCTTCTGATGGGACCATCTTTTGTCAAACGGCGGAAACTTATTTGTACTCCTAATATTTTAGTCTATTTTCATCAAAATTGGAGGTGCTGTAGCCTTTTGACAAGTTTACCATAAATTGTTAAAAAAAATATGTTGGTTGCATACTTTTCGGGCTCCCCCAATTCATTATTACTTTTGGAGTCACAACAAAAATTTTTACCACAATAGCAACAAAAAAATCTCAAAATTCGAAAAAGTACCTATTCTGCATAATTACCACAATTTTGAATCCCAATCCGCGTTTTCCAGATTCGGTGAATGTCACATCAGATTTGCATTTTTTGCACACCACAGCTTGCGATATAGCGGAGAACACTGCTAAAAAGTTCAAAATTCGGTAACCAAAACCTTCGTCTACTTCAAAATCATCAGGATCGATTGCTGATAATTTTTAGCCGATGTGCCAACATTCTCGACGCTAGGCTTCTCCATTTCGTACCGGTTCAACGGCCGCCGCTTTGAAATTTTCGGTCTCTTCAAATTGCTGCATTTCCCCTTTCCGGCCTTTTTTTCATTGTACACTGGCGTTTCATCACTCATATTGTTTTTGTTATTCACTTCAATACAACGAAATATATAATATACATGTATATAAAACAGAGAAATGAACGGCAAAAACCAAACCGAAGCGTGTGCACGGCGTGGCTTGTCAGCTGTACTGACTCACACATACATGTTTGTTATAGTATTAGCGTACCCTGGTGACCTCTCGAGGAACCCTAAGAACTGTTTGCTTTGTAGGTAACAGGTTAACTTATTATTTCGAAAGGTAATAGTGATATAAAAGCGATGAATCACAGCGCGCCGCGTGAGTGCTCAGTGCGCGCTCTGGGCGCTGTGGCAAAATCGATAATTGAACCTTTTCACATTTGTTTTCCACTATAAATCAAATGGCATATTGTTTTTATGACCCTAAAGTATCGTTTAAGCAAAAAAAACATCGATTTTTTGAAAATCCTACAGTGGTTTCACCCCTTAAGTCAAATGGGGCGGGGGTCTAAAACAAAGATAGCCACATCTCGTTTACTTTCTCGGTTTGAAGAATGTATTTGCGCATACGTTATAACTCCGAAGAATAACAGGATGGGATGCCCTATAGCAGCTATAATATTAGGCTTCGGAAAAAAACTTCTGTCTCTCAGTCATTCTGTGAACACGAGATTCATTGGTTGTGTGTCTACATAGTAAAGTTTAAGTGTATCTACATAGTAAAAATGTACGATATCGATGTTGAAATGAACGCTAAACAAACAAATTATTACATACCTGCTCAACATGAGGACGAGGCTTCACCGTGCAAGAAAATGTGCGAGAGTTGAGTGTCATGATGCTGTTTCTTTTAGTTTATTCGTAATAATTTTTCCGAGATTCAGACATGTAAATTTTTTATATCTTTTCAGCGTTTCACGACCTCCTGCTATGCATATCTTAGGACGCCGATACGCTTTGACTGCAACTGCTTATAAATACTTGAATATCGAAATCAGCGTATGAGCGGAGCCAGTTATAGATGTAGTCATTGATGATAATCGTAGCAAACAACTACTATTGCCGATCAAAGTTTGGAATGCGCTAATGGGGCAACGTGTTGATATCCAAAGATTTCTGCAGCCCAATTTTTGCAAGCCATCGTCTCCCCCGATGCGTATAGAAGAATTAACAATAACATCATGTAAGATGTACAACTCAAATTGTGAAACTCACAATTTTTAATAATTGCTTATATGTAACACCAGATACGTTAAATGTTTTATTTACTTTTGAGAATTGCACCAATCATATGTATGAATGATTATCAGGAAATATCTGTATAGTTAGTGTAAAATTCAAAAGTTTTGTAAATATATTTCGTGAAAAGAAGAATTAAATTACTAATATACATACTGTAACAAAATCAATACAAGAAAGCAGCGACTTTGACCGCGAGTCGCTCATTGATTGTGAATTGTTAGCTTGTGTGTTAAAAAATATAATGTATGAAGTCATGAACATATAAATGATATTCTGGAAAACATAAAATTATGTATAAATTAACTAACATCAGAAAGTATGTACGAGAAAAGAATAATACATGCAACAAAGTGCTATAAACAATATTTCTCTCCCGGACGTGTCGAAGAATATTTCACCATGGATGTGCCGATACTTGTGGATCTATAAGGGTACATGGTTAGAAAGAAATTTATTATAAAGAAGCGGCGATACTGAAGAATGGAATTATTCTTTCACACTACATCTTCACGAGTCCGATGCCATGGCATCTGCTCACAAGATCAGACAAATCGAGAGCCTACTGGTTAACGGTTAATAATCATGGATTACGATGTGAAGATGGAACCGTCAAATATGCAGAGCTGAACATTTAATTACTATAGCTGTGGTGGGTGATATATATGGCGAGCTTGAAGATGTTGCATCTCAACTTGTGTATGTAAAGGTGCATGAGAAGCGGGAATGGTTATTACACCTTTTGGATGACAATGTGAGAAGCAACGTGATCATTAAGACCGTGGACACCGATTACGATGACATGCCTTCTCTGCAAAAATTAAATAATACTTTGCAATGTAATAATCATATGAAAAATTGTGCCTTACAGAATGTACTAAACATTTTCAATTGGTGGTCTTGGAGAGAATTGTACGACGCTTAATAAAGCATTATTTCAAATGTACAGATGTTTCTTCCAACACGCTTATTCCCTTTCACCTCTTAGGATTTTATATGATAATTGTGTTTGATGAAAATACAGTTCTTTATTTGCGGTATGATGATTATTAGATTCGAGAGACGTTCGATAGATGTTCAAGAGACGTTCGATAGACGTTCGAGAGACGTTCGATAGATTTTCGATAGTAATCGCGGGGCCGAGGTTCGAGCCTACCTACATCCCGGCACGTTTCTTTCTGGACATGTGCGTGACGTCACGGCCGTCATCTTACCCGTAAACGTGACATCTACTAGCAATAGGTGACGGTGGTCTAGGAAGTTGGAGCGTTCGATCGTAGCCGCAGGGTCCAGGTTCGAATCTAGCAACACCCGGGCCCATTTTTCTCTGGACATGTGCGTGACGTCACGGCCGCCATCTTACCCGTAAACGTGACGTCTACTATCAATAGATGGTGGTCTAGGAAGTTGGAGCGTTCGATAGCAACCGTGGGGCTTAGGTTCGAGCCTACCTACATGCCGGCACGTTTTTCTCTGGACATGTGTGTGACGTCACGGCCGCCATTTTACCCGTAAACGTGACGTCTACTAGCAATAGGCGGCAGTGGTCTTAGGAGGTTCGAGCGTTTGATAGCAACCGCGGGGCCCAGGCTCGAGTCTAGCAACACCTGACACGTTTATCTCTGGACATATACGTGACGTCACTGTGGCCATCGTGCCCATAGAATCAAAAAATTCTGGGGAGGAGGGAGGCTATCAATAAAGAGGGTATCAATAAAGAGGGGGTATCAATAAAGGGGATATCAATAAAGAGGGGGTGTTAATTAAAATATTTCATTAATAAAGTCAGGTTTGAAAATATTTCATTAAAAAGGTTTAAAAATATTTCATTAAAAAGGTTAGGATTTTTAAAATTCATTTAAAAAAAGTGTGTTAGAATCCCCCTTGTTTAACTACTAATTAGAATAAAAATACAGTTAAGGAGTACAAGATATTTTCTTTTACTTTCATTTTCCTTCGAGTAGTGTTGCCTGCAAGATTCGGCGGCCATGGGATTCATCAGTTCCACTTGTCTCCTACATCGTTTCATCGTCCCCATCGCCAATACACTCGATGATGTTATCGGTGACGTGAACTGCGTTATCATGAATAATATCAATTCCGTTTTCATTCATATTACAGGTGATATTTTCGTCGGTCCTCGCTATTTTACTACGAATTGCCAAAATTCAACTCAATATTAAACACGCTCTACGAGAGAATAATCTTATACTTGTTTTTCCTTATACTCACGGATAGATATCGTTGCCGAGGAAGCCTTATACTCGAGCGAGAATGCCTCTTCAGGTTTTTGCTTCGCATAGTATTAGTGAGAACTGGGAGAATGAAGAATATTCGTGAACACTTAAGCATTTATTACACTTATTCTTTTATATCGTATTACAGCGAAAAAAAATTACTTACGATGTGGAAGGAACATCTCACCTATATCTTCTTCATTCTCTCCGAGCAATCTTCTCGCTTCCACAATCTCTGCTGCGATCCCATGTAATCGAGGATCATTTTTAAATTGTTTGCAAGTGAATAACATCGCCTGTAGGCCACTGCTGTATACGGCTGCGAATTTATAAAACACTTCATACATCTTCTCATCATTATCACTCGCGAATTCGCACAGATATTTCCCACGTTTGGTTAATGGATTTGCTACTGATGCTGCAATTATACAGTCACGTACAATTTCGAAAAGCTGCGACATCTTATACTTTCACAAATATCGTGGATTAGGAATGTTACTCGAATGGAAACAGTAAAATATTCCACAATAGTTTCGAACACTCTTGTATAATATGGTTCTTCCAAAATTTTTGGAAACCTCCATGGACGCCTGTGTAAGATAAGATAGGACTAGCTATACTAATGCTATTCGACAATATACTCGTCTAGTTTTATCGCAGAATTCAATATTCTGTTAAAGGATCACATTATTCCTGCCATAAAAAGAATAAACTTTCTTTCTTTTCGTATCTATATCTCGCATTCTTATAAATTCTCAGACGTGAAAAGTGCGAGTTCTGTGCCATTCCATTAGGCCCTACACGAAAAACGTTTTGTAGAATTGTATGTTTATCTAAATTTAGATGCGAGGACGGCAATATAACTGGTTTTGACTAGGATAGGACTCCGGTTGGAAATTTTCACAAAAGAGATGTAAAGTGCATTTTCTTATTCACTGATTCGGCAAATATGATACCTATTCTCGCGATAACATAAAACTCGCCGAAATCTGCAGGAGCACGCGCATTCCATTCTGTCAAAAAAGAATAAACTTTATTGTTGTCACAAAAAAATGAACCTTCTTTCTTCTCGTTTTTATACCGCACATTCTCATAAATTCTCAGACGTGAAAACATGTGTGATCAGCGTCATTCCGTTGTGCCCTACACAAAAATGATTTGTAGAAATGTGTGTTTATCTAAACATAAATTTAGACGCATAGACGGCAATATAATGGGTTTTGACTAGAATAGAGTCCGATTGGAAATTTTCACAAAATAAACCATAAAATATATTTTCTTATCTACTGCTTCGGTAAATATAATACCCGTTCCCATGATATCATAAGACCTGTAGGAACACGCACGTTCCGTTCTAAGAAATTGTTGAACGTTCTGAGCTGAATCGTTTAACAAATATAATAAATAAATTTATTTGTTGTATGCGTACGGAAGTACTCCTTCTACTTTTCTTTTCCCTATAAGAAGTCCGATGGGCCGGGTTCAAATCATTTGAGCTTCTTCAGCCCTAGCACTCATTTCATTGCGACGAAGTATATCAGTTCTCATATTTTCACTCGTGGCATAACCAGTTCTTATAACATAATGACGAATAATAACGCAAACGCTGAATTTGAGAGGATCGTGTATGGTGACTCTGAGAAAGTGTGTCATGAGAGCTATATGCTTCTCTGCACCACCTACCCCCTCAATGTTTCGGATATCAAGAGGATGCAAATCGGATTGCGAGCATCAAACGACGGGACAATGTTCGAGCCTACGATAAAACTATCTGGCAATACTTCTACAGGGATCTAGTTCGTCTTCTCAACATCGAAAAAGTTTAAGGAGTACATGAAACACACAGGCGATTACTTGCGCTCGGTAACCGAGGTCGTACCGGAGCCAGTCCACATCAACGATATGATCATCACCTTTACCACAGCATATGGGGCAAGGGCGATCATGGTGAGTGAAAATACGAAAACGGCAGAGGTGAACACCGCATCAAAGAGAATGCCTACCGATTCATCCCAGGCATAGCAGCCGCCGACAAAGAAACGAAAAGTCTACACAGTAAACATCGTGATGCAGACAACATCTTTTGATGGGCTAGAACTTATAACAAAATGTATTGACACTCGATGTAAACAATTACAATCGTTTGCAAAACTTGTAAACGATTGTGCCCGGTTTCTCATAACGGAGATAGAACTCAGGCTCTTCAAGAAAATCTTAGATGAGGACGTCATGAAACAAACGATCACAAACTATCAGGAAATCGAGCAAAATGTACGTCGGCAACTAAAAGATTTAACGTTTTTAGATACTTACTTTCCTATTATACAGGGTTTGTCAAAAATGTGGAAACGCTTACATAATTTTTGTGAAAATGAAAATATCAAAAAACGGTAAAACGCGTATTTTGATCTTTCAAAAAAGCTACCCTATGACATGGATACCGATCATTCCCCATCTCTCAGTACGCGGGGGTAAAAGGGGGTTGAAAATTTTAAATTGGACTAAGGGTCGAGTGGGAACTCATTTGAAAGGTCTTTTCATAACAAACACATCCTTAAAATTTTAAGTTGCTACGACCTCCTATTAAAAATGGCGGCCGTTCAAATTTCGAAATTTCATGCACTTACAAGCAAACCTTTGTGTCAATCGCCGATTTTATTTAAACTCAGTACACTTGTAGAGTAGTAAAAAATAATAGACACGTATTTCTTTATATCGGCAATGGTGCAATTTTAAGGGTGAAAACACCTGAAAGGTAATTTGACATATTTGGTTTGGAGCGAATATCTTCGAAACCATGAGAGATAAAAAAATGTTTCAAATAAAAGTTTAATGGTAATTACCGTTCTTAAAGACAGTATAATCAAATTTTGCAATAATTTGATATTTTCAAAACACCCCCATCACCATCAATTAATTTTGCAAAATTAAAAATTTGTTTAAAAATTAAGGATAAAAGTTAAAGAAAATTTCACGCCAAATTCAACCATGTATAACAAAGTTGGTTTCCGAAAAGCCATTTTGGGAAAATAATAAAATAAACAACTCGCTATGGTTGTATTTTGTAAATATCAAATTGTTACAAAATTTGATTATACCATTTTCAAGAACGTTAATTACCATTAAACTTGCCTCAAACAATTTTTTATCTTTCACGGTTTCGAAGATATTCCCCAAAACCAAATATAGCGAATTACCTTTTAGGAGATGTTTTACCCCTTACAAGTAAGATTAGGCACGCATAAAAAAATACGTTTTTTACTTTTAAAAAATACTTTTACAAGTAAATCTACCTTTATGTCACTCACCGATTTTATGGGAACTCTTGTATTTACAAGAACGAGTAATTAATTTGTTGCATTTAAGCTTAGGTTATTAGAGATATTTTTAAAATCTAAGGAAATGATAAGGAATTTTCATATCGCTGAAAACAAATCCGATGTGAAAATTGTAGATTTAAAAATGGGCTTTATACTTCATTTGTGGACTGTAAGCCACGTCCTCCGTCTGTCATCTCTGAATACGAACGTTCTTCGGGGCTATCGCGTGCCTGTACTTACCAGGTGTGTCGGTTATTCCTTTCCGGTTTTTTCGCTAAAGAAAACACGTTATTTACAATGGATAGTTAAAATATATTTATTCAAAGTATTGGCCATTTGATTCTATACATTTTGCCCATCTCTCAGGCAATTTATGGATGCCATTCCAAAAGAACTGTTTCTCCTTTGAGCTAAACCATTCATCGAGCCATTTTTTAACTTCTTCGAAATCGGCGAAGTACTGCTCTGCAAGCGCGTGCCCCATCGATGCGAAAAGGTGGTAGTCGGATGGAGCCAGGTCTGGAGAGTACAGCGGGTGCGATAAAACTTCCCATCCAAGTGATTTCAACACTTCTTTGACTGGTTTTGCTGTATGAGACGGCGCGTTGTCATGCTGCAAAATCACCTTATCATGTCTTTGAGCGTATTGTGGACGTTTTTCGATCAATGCACAGTTCAAATTGATCATTTGTTGTTGGTAGCGATCAGTATTAACTGTTTCTCCAGGTTTCAACAGTTCATAATATATGACACCAACCTGGTCCTACTAGACACAGAGCATGGTCTTGCGACCAAAGCGATTTGGCCTTGCAGTCGATGGGCTGCCTTCGCCAGGTGATAACCATGATTTTTTTCGCTTGGGATTTTCGAAATAAATCCATTTTTCATCACCCGTTACTATTCGATGCAGAAATGACTTCCTTTCATACCTTTGAAGCAGCATTTCACTGACGATTTTTCGATTTTCCAATTGCCTGTCATTCAATTCATGTGGCACCCATCTTCCCATCTTTTGGATCTTTCCCATCGCTTGTAATCGTTCACAAATTGCTACTCGGCTCACATTCAACTTTTCTGCCAATTGTTTTTGAGTTTGTGTTGGGTCTTCATCCTCCTAATAACTCCTGCAATTCCGCATCTTCAAACGTTTTCGGCCTACCAGGACGTTTTTTGTCTTGAACGTTGAAATCACCACATTTGAATTGTCGAAACCACGTTTCACATGTTCTTATGGTTGGAGCATGCTCACTGTAAGTGTCTACCAGCAAACGATGACTTTCAGCGGCTTTTTTCTTTTGATTAAACAAGAAAAGTAATGCGTGCCGCAAATGCACGTTTTCAGGCACAAAACTCGACATTTTCAAAAAATTATAAATCTATAACGCTGTTATTTTGGCGGAACGTAACTTGTGTAGTTTTGAGGTTAATGTCAATAGAATAAAATGACATATGTATCAAATCATAACATTGCATACTTATGGCTAGTGACATCTGTTACAAAAACCGGAAAGTAATTACCGACATACCTGGTATACACAGAGCGGAAGAATTCACTCACTACAAAGCAAATGCCGCATACCGTCTTGCAGTGGTGCAAAAACTAACATAGCTTTCTCGCGGACTGTATATTGAATATAATACCTCTATTCAGGACCGTGCCTGAGCACGCGACGACGTGTTGACGCGGATCGGGTTGCCGTGCTGCGGACGCGGCCCGAGCGCGCGAGTCTCCCGGGCGCCGCTAGTTTGCGAGGACGCCGCGACGTGGCGAACTGGGCTGCCGTTCACTCGCGTACGAATTCGGGCCGCCCAGGGATATAAGTACCTAACCTATTTTTATTTCTTCAAGTATTTTCCTTTTTTTCTTTTTTTCGTCAATTTCCTATATTTTAGGAAATAAAATGGCGCTAAATCCAAAGAACATTTTGAAATTGTTAACAATGGCCTTTCATCTGCCTCAATATAATGTTATCAGCGAAAATGAGAAAATATTTAGTTTGCAATTAGAGAATCTGATAAAAGATGCCATTCAAGATTATCTGTATATAGAAACCTATACTACTTTGAATTTAGAAGAAGCAAGTGTTATTCCACAAACAGTTCAGTTGCGGAAAATGATGATGACGATTACATTAAGAATATTATGAATTCTAATTTAAATTCATCTATCGGATATACAGAAGAATGCGATGAAGAATATAAATGTAAAGTTATTGAATTTTGGAAATAAGGGGAAAAAATATAAATTAAAGTTTGCGACAGTCCAAGCCAGATTTAAACGTGTTACTTTAAAGAAACAACTATATAGATGGGAAAAAGACATTTCAAAAGGCGGAAGTATGCGCGAAAAGCTGCAAAAAGTTTCAGAATATGTATTCACTCAGTTTGAAGATGCTCTGCAAAAATCATTACCAATTCATGATTTGCATATTCGCAGATGGGCTTTGAATGCTAGAAATCAATTGCAATTATCGGCAGATATTTTAAAGCATCTGAAAAATGGATTTTTAATTTCAAACAGAAACACCACATTGTTTCTAGAAAAATAAATAAATTTATAATGCAGAAAACCTTAACAGACATAAGTAAACTAAAAATAGAAGCTAATAAATTTATTGAAAAAGTAAAAACAGAAATTTCACTACTTGGAGAAAAGAATGTTTTTAACTCTGATCAATCAGGTTTCAATTTAGAAATGCACACAGGACGTACTTTATCTTTCAAAGGACATGAAAAAATTAAAACAATAACACAGCCACACAAAAAAAAAGTGTCTTGATCTAGGAACGAGACATGTGTATTCCTATCTTTTTGACGCGCTGAATCCAAATCCGCTATCAGAATTGGCCCAACGGGTCTTGGTACAACCCTAACCTCAAAAAACATTTAAAAATCACAGAAATATGCGAGAAAATTGTGATATACTGCCTGACAGGCAAATTTTCACCTAAAAACCAATGTCTGCAGAGCCTTAACCTTACAATTAACCTGACCTGACCTGACCTAACCTAACCTTTTTTCATAACGCAGGAGAAACCCATCATGGGTACCCTCCGCCCCCTGGGAGGGGCAGAGGGTTATGTGAGACTCTTACTCACTAAAACTCCTGCGGGAAGTCTACCAGTTGGACCGAGATGGGGGGAGTCAGGGGAACTGCGCCAGCATTCCCTCCCGACACCCCGGCCCCAGGGTTCTAACGGAACCCCACGCCCAAGTACCGCACCCGTGTGGATCCTCTCCAGGAAGAGGGTCCGGACGCGGTGTCCCGATCGGCTTGCCGATCGGGTTGGCCTTCCAGTACTTTACGGGAGAGAGGAGACACCTACTCTCCCTCCCCGCCCCCTCCTCGAGGAGTGATTTCACTCCGGAGAGGGCGGGGGAACGAGGCCCTTTCCTAGAGAGCCTCGCTCCCCCTACCCTACCTCGCCGACGCCCGGGGGAGGGCGAGGGGGAGGGGCTTACACCCATACCCCCGACGACCCTCCCCCGCGCGTCCGCAGTCGGGCCCGAGGCGGCCGAGGGGGCGATCCCCGGTTATCCGCAGATCGTTGCTCCCCCTCGGCCGGCGCCACCTCAGGCCCGCTACCTAAACCTGGGGTGCCCCGTCCCCTCCGCCGTCTCCTCGGACGGTCGGAGGGGTTGCGCTCCCACTCGGCGGCCTCCTCCTGGGACATGATGTCCTTGCAGAAGGAGGCCGCCTCCGCCCACACCTCCTCGCTCCCGCACATGGCGCGAACCATGCGCGGGAGCGAGAGGGCCTCCACTCTGTACCCCACCGCCCGGGTCAGGACTCGACGCCGCTGGTCCCATGCTGGGCACGAGACCAGCGTGTGTTGCGCCGAATCCACGCGCTCCGGGCAGTGGTGGCACTCGGTGGTGGGTTCCTTTCTTATCCTGTGCAGGTACTTCCCGAAACATCCATGTCCGATCAGTACCTGCACCAGATGAAAGGACAGTCCGCGTCCCCTCCTGCCCATCATTTCTGATAGGCAGGGGCAGACAGCCTCGGCCGTCCAGCGCCCGAACCCTCGCGGGTCCGCCAATTCGGCGGACCACTTATCGAGGGTCCGGGCACAGGCCTGGTCCTTTAGGGCCCTCAGGTCCCTGACCGATGGTCCCTCCCCCCTCTGCGGAGCTCCTTTATTCGCCAGTAGAGGAGAAACCTCTCCTCAGCGAGGAGCTCCACCGGGGGGGAGCCGGCCAGGATGGTCGCCGCCAGATACGAAACGGTGGCGTACCCCCGGATCGCCCTCATGACCACCGGCCGCATCGCCGGATCAGGTTTTTGTTGCGACCGATGGCCAGTAGCCGTGGCGCCCAGATGGGCGCCCCGTAGAGGGCGGCCGAGTGCACTACCCCGACGTAGAGGCGGCGAGCCCGCCGTCCCGGGCCCCCCTGGGTTCGCATCAAGCCGGCCAATGCCGAGCTTATCTTGCGAACCTGGGGGGCAAGGCGACTGAAATGGGCCCCAAAGTTCCAATGGCTGTCCAGCGTCAGGCCCAGATACTTTATCGTGGACCCGACGCGGACGCGGACACCATCCACCAGGACCCGGGCTTTCCGCGGCCTCCCCTTACCCCGGCGACGATGAAACAACATCACCTGGGTTTTCTGGGGGGCCACTTTCAGCCCAAGGTCTCTGATGGTGCCCACCACTGAGTTGAGTGCCGTCTCCGCTCGGAGACGAGCCTCCCCCCAATTCTCCCCCTCAGCGAGCACCAACGTGTCGTCTGCATAACAGACCACGTGGGCGCCGACGGGGAGGGGAGAGCGCAACACCCGGTCGAACGCGATGTTCCATAGCAGAGGGCCCAGTACGGACCCTTGCGGAACACCGCGCTCCATTCGGCGCCAGCCTTGGACCCCGCCTCTTCCCGAGTAGGCGAGGTTCCTATCCCTGAAATAGGCCGCCAGGATGCGCCGGAGATAGACGGGCATTCGACGGGCTCCGTGGTATTCGAGGGCCCGTCCAATCTCCGGCCAAGGCAGGGTGTTGAACGCATTAGTGATGTCCAACGACACCGCGAGCAACACCCTGCCCCCCTCCTCCACAGCGGCACGGGCCAGGTCCTGGACGTGCTGGACTGCATCCAGCGTCGAGCGTCCGGGCCTGAACCCGTACTGACTGCTGTGGAGGTCCGGCCCTTCCAGGGACATGTGCTGGACGAGGCGGTCGGCAATGATGCGTTCAGGCAATCGGCCTGAAGGCTGGCGCCCCACCGGGCGTCTTGCTCTCCTTTGGGAGGAGGACCAGCTTAGCCCTCCTCCACTCATGGGGGAAGACTCCTTCCTTGAGGCATCTCTCTAGAACGTCCCGCGTGGCTGCGGACAGGTTCCCTTCGCCAAGGGCAAGGGCCCAGGCGCGGCCAGGAATACTGTCGGGGCCCAGGGCTTTGCCCTTGGCCCCGAGCCTCTTCCTGGCCCTGGCGAAATCCTCCAACGAGATCCCCAGGTCCTCGATCTAGTCCCTGTCCCGTAATTCCGGGACAGGGAACTGGGGAGGGTCCCCCTCCACCCTCGGAAAGAGGGTGTCGAGGCGCCCCTCGAGATCCTGGAGATCCATCGACTCCGTTGGTGGGGGCGCCCACGGACGTATCTTCTCGACCGTCCGTTTGTATGGGCGCCCCCATGGGTCTTCGTCTAAGGAGTCCACCAGGCGCTCCCAGGCTCTCTCCTTGGTTTCCTTAATGGCGACCTTCAGGGCTTCCCTCTTATTATAGTAGCCCTGTTTAGTCCCTGCGACATCCCCCCCGTCACGCCGGGCACTGGTATAGAGCCTTCTGGCTCGGACACAGCAGTCGCGAATCTCTGCAATCTCCTGCGTCCACCAATATGCCGCCCGGTGCTTTCGGGGGTGGGACCGGGGCATCGCGACGTCGCACGCCGACGCCACAATGCCCACTATCTCCCTCGCCAATTCCTGAGGGAGGGTGTCCCGTTCACCTGGTTCTCTTCCGAGATGCCAGGTGGCCGCGAGGACGGCCGCCTGGAACCTGTCTACGTCTAATCGACCGAGGGCCCATCGTTTGGGGAGAGGAAAGTACCCCTCCCCAGGGCGACGGGCCAGCACCCGGTGAGGGGTGGGGAGCGGAGGGACCACATCACATATCTGTGATCAGATAGTGATTCTCTCTCCTCCTCCACCACCCATTCCCAGAAGTCCCGGGCAGCCGAGGGGGAGGCCCACGTCAAGTTAATGACTGACCCGCCTCCCCCCGCCCGCACACAGGTGCTGGTGGACCCCGTGTTCATAAGCACGAGGCCCAATCCCGCCGCCCAGTCGGCCACGACATTGCCCCGCGGGTCTCGCTGCCGGGGACTACAGCCCCACTCTTCCGAGTGGGCGTTAAAGTCCCCGGCAACTACGACAGGTCGGGGGTGGCACCTGCGCACCACATCCCCGATCCTGCCTAGGACCCTCTCAATCCAGGCAAGTTCGCCGCGGCCTTCCTTGTTCCTGTGGTGGGGGAGATAAACCCCCACCATAGTGACGGGCCCACAGTCGACCGCCACATACGAGCTCCCCCTCTTTCTGATCGTACAGGGGGGGGAGCCCGCTGCGGGACTGGCCACCACGGCCACCAAGCTGCACTTGTTACCCAACCAGTTGGGGTTACCGGCCGGGATGAAGTGCGGCTCAGTGACCACCCCCAGCCCGGCGCCCAGTTCTGCAAGCCTGTGTATCCAGGTCTTGGGCCCGGGCGCCGCGGCCGAGGTTGGCTTGGGAGACCCGGAGGAGCGTGAAAGCTGGGCCTTTACGCCTCCTCCGGGCGCTCCGTGGAGGCCTCGGACGGCGAAGGCGCCGCCTCAGCCTCCCCCGAGGGAGCATCAGCCATTGTGGCCTCTAATTCGGATGCCTCCGCAGAGACTGACTCCGTTGCCTCCTCCGAGGCTGTGTGGAGGGTCCCTATCTGTGATCCCTCCACCTCTAGGGAGTAAGAGGGGAGGGCACATATTGAGGAAGCCAGGGATGGCGCGTCCTATGGCTCCCTTTCGACTGTCGTTGGGGGTGGAGCACTAGCTTCCACCCGCCTCACCTTGTCCATGATTTACTCCTGGGATGACGTCGAATCCCTCGTCACAGCTGCTTCCTCCGCTGCCAGGGTAGACGCCTCCATTGCCCCACGTTTCCGTTTTTCCCGCTGGGGTAATGGCTCCACCGGAATATCCATCTTGACGGGGTCCAGGTCACGGTCATCATTAACCGCCTCTGCCTCTTTCCGATTTACCTCCCTCGGTGGAGGAGAGGTCTGTCCGTCTCCTCCCTTGTCACCAGTTTTCGACACCTGTGAGGCTGGTCCGTCCTTCTTGGATGGGGAGGCGGCCCCAGTTGTTCCCCCGTCGGTTTCAGATCCGGCCAGCTTCCTCCTCCTTGCTCTCCTCTCCTTTCCGGTGAGGGGGCGTCAGGAAAGGCCGCCGACCTTATGGTCGGCTTTCCTTCCAAGCCCCTCACAGACCAAGCAGTGGGCCGCTGCCGCCTCGCACTCCTTGGCGCGGTGGCCGGGGTTACCGCAGCGATAGCACGCATTACTGCGGTCGACGGTGTTTCCGCACCGCCCGCGCACGTGGCCCCGTTCCAAACATTTGAAACAGAACTCGGCGCGGGCGGGCAGCACCGTCACCCCGACGCTGGTCCAGCCGATCCGGACCCGCCCCGCCGCGGCAGCCTTACTGGCCGCCGTAAGCGGGCACCGCACCACTGTGGAGGCTCTTCCCTGCTGGGCGAGGTTGTACCTGCCCACGGTTACATCCGCAGGCAGGTACCCCCCCCAGCCTTAGCCACTGCGGCCGCCACCTCGTCAGCCCCGACCGTCGCGTCCAGGCCGGTGATTCGCACTGATGCGATCTTCACCGGCCTCTGGACGCGATACTCGGGGCCTTTCTCCGCCGTCAGCTTGCCGAGCTCCTCAGCAAGCCGGTCGGCGGAGGGCCCTGAGCCGAGGCCAGGCACCTCAATCAAGAGGGCCCCGGTTCGAGCCGCACGAATCCGCAAGGCTCCCGGGAAGCCCAAAACTTCCGGATTGATCCGGCGCCTGGCCTCCGTCATAAAGTCCTTGTAGGACCCTCAGGGCACGTTATGGTGACGGCCGCAGATCTCGGCGGCCGCGGCACCACCGCCGCTGCTTTGGGTCCCTCCCACCTGGGTCCGGGGGCCTGTCGCTGAGGAGCCGGTCCGCTCTTCTTCAGCTCCTGCTTCTCTTTCTTCTTTTCTCTTCTTCCAACCACCTTGCTCCAAGTTTCCATGTTCCCCGGAGCTGTGATTAGTTGGGAGGTAGTTGGGGGAGGGGGAGCATCAGTCATCCCCTGTCTCCGGCCTGGTGTCCGGCCGTCTCCTCCTTTTCCTCCTTTGGGCACATTTGCAGGGCCTGCTTTCTCTCCTTTGGCAGGAGCCGCTTTAGTCTTCCGAAGGAGGGGCCATTTCCCCCGCCTTGTTGGACTGCTGATTTCTCCTGCTGCAGCTTCAGCTTTCTTCGAGCTTCCTTTCTCTTCCTTTTCTCTCTCTTCCTCTCAGCCTGAGTCCTTTTGGTCTCCCTCGGGACCGGTGCTGGGGCTACATCCTTCTTCTTCTTCTCAGAGCTTCCTTCCCCAGCCGGGTCGTCACGCGCTTTCCCGGTCAATGGGGTAGGGGTCGAAGGTGGACAGAGGACCTGAATCAGTTCCTTTATATCAGGAATCCGCGATCCTCTGTCCTCCTTCACTCTTTCGCGACATTCGAGGAAATAATCAATTCATCTGGAGAGAGCCTTATAGGCTTCCTCCCCTTCAGGCTTTAGATTTAGCCTTGCTAGATCATCATCTAGCATCTTACTTACCCCTAATAGGAGGCCTCATGACAGGAGGAGGGGCATCCATTGGCATTGTATCGTCGAAGGACGGGACTACACCTCTGTGCCCCCCTCCTGTCGCCTCCCCAGAGGAGCTCGAGGAGCTGTCGATCACGACCTTCCTCGGAACTATCATCCTCTTCTTCCTTGATGGAGCTGGTCTAGACTCCTCATCCATTGAAGAGGCTCCGCTCTTTTTGGTAACCTGTGTATACGTGAGAGCCGCAATCTGCGGTGCTGGTGCAGATCCATTCTCAATCTCCTTGGCTACCAATTTCTCTTCCAAGCTCCTCACCGTTTTCCTCATGGCTCTCAGTTCCTCTCGTAGCTGTTCTGCCTCCCTGTTTGTCGAGGTCAATTCCTCTTCCTCACCATGCGCAGCAGCCCTCGCGATGAGAGTTGACATTACAGCCTCGGAGGTGGCCACTGCTCGGTTCATCAGCGAGACGAAAGTACCTTTCAAGGTCTTCGATCTTCGCGCTATCAGCCTGATAGCACTGAGGGCTCGGCCCACCTCCGAGGCCAGTTCCGGAATTCTTGCTTCCCTAAGGAGCGCCCTCGAGGTAAAGTCCCTAAAGACCTCCTCGATAGGGCGCGTGTCCTTTAGGGATCGAAGAATCCCCCTACCGAGGAGGTCCGCAATCTCCTCCTCAAGACGGTTTTCCGCCTCCTCCTTTTTCTTGATCGCTGTCTCCTCCCTCTTCTGCTGGATTCCCACGAATCGTCCATGAGTGGGTTTGCGGTCTCTGGGATCCCTACCTGGAACTAAAAGGGGGGGCTTCGGCTGAGACGGCTGAGTCACAACCACAAGGGATACGGAGGATTCTCCGCTCGTTGCTTCCCTTCTCCTCTTAGCCGTACCCACGGCCTGGATGGAATTGGCCTTCTCATTAGTGGCAGTCCTCGGGTTGTTGTTGGTCCTGGCCGCAAACCTACCCGAGCTGTCCCTCGCCACTGGTATCCTGGATTGTTGCGAGAGGATAATGTCCGATCTAACGGTGGGTTTCCCTTCGTTATTCCCCCCATACCAGTCGCGTTCGCGGTTACCCCCTTTACCTGTGTATCCCCTTTGCTAGAAAGGGGGCCAGGTCTCACATAACCAGGCGTCGGGGCAAGGATGTTTGAACCCATCCCTTTGGTCACTCGTCTTCCCTCGGTGGGCAGCTCCTCCGTTGGGCTTGCCTCACCCTCTCCCCGGTAGGAGGAGTGCTTCCCGTCACCTGACGAGGAATCCGAGTAAGACGGGCTTCTCTTCTCAGCGCGGGAGCCCGTCCGGCGAGTCCCCCGGTGGGAACCACCCTTTCGGCTACTGGAGGCCGAGGTTTCTCCCACGTTGCGCGGTAAACCTTTCTTCTTACGTCCCGAGGGCCCCGCTTTACGCACTCCCCGGTGGGAGCGGTCTCTCCGAATTTGTTCGGAGGAGGACCGGCTACTGTGGTCCACGTCAGAAAGTGATTCACTATCGTGATTACCACTGTATTTCCGACTTTTGCCCCTTTCGGAGCTGCTGTACACGAGTGACCTGTCGTCTTTTGACGACCCGCCGGGGACCAGGTCAAGTTCCACTCCACGACGCTTCGCGGTAACCATATTGGTACAGGGGCCCGCGGTCAACCCCTGCACCTGCCCGTCATTAGATGACGACATGGGGAGGGCCGGGACACTACCCTCCCCACGCCGGTTCTCGGCTCCGAATACCGAGATGTTTTTATCCAGAGTTGTCATAATTATCCATCCAAATGCCGGATTGTTACGAGCCCGGCCCACTCGGGTGTGATTTCGGGGTTTTCCTTCCCCTAGACCGGCTGCCTTCACCAGGCTAACGAGCCCGCTCTACCCGCGCTGTAGGGTCCTTTGGGCCCCACGAATGGGACCTTCCAGATCCTAGTTAAAACCTGGAAGCAGCTGCCCATCCAGGAATATTATGGACGCTCTTAGTCTGGTCCCTCTGTACAGGCCACACCGGCATGGTAGAACCTGCCAAGGGTCAAAACCCCCGCCGGTACAGCCCTGTACATCATCAGGACACGCAAGCTCCCGCACCACGACAAGGTGGCGCCCACGAGGGAGAAAAAAGGGGACACTATATTGGTCCCCTTCCCCACCCAATGACCAGTAACCTGGCACAATCGACGGCCATCCCTTCTGGAAGGGGCCCCAATGTTCGACGGCTTTTGCCTGACGGATCAGGTCGCCCACCACCTGCGGGTTCCCCGTTGCTGACTATCTCCAGCCGCCGAACACCAAGGTACTCTCTTTCGGACGGATAACCCCCGACTGTGTACTCCAAATTTCCCGGACACCGGGTGTTGTACCGTTGGTCGTATGCTGAACGGTGGGTGGTGAACCTCATCCATCCCGCACACAATCCCGGCACCGAAAATGTCATGTCTTTCGGCATGCGTCAGCCGTAATGCTTCCGGTCGCGGTATCATGTGTTCGTATACATCCAGGACTGGTCAAGGCGCAGGAACGACCAGCTGCGGGAGTCTCCCAGTCCTGCAATAGTGTATCTGAGAGGCTTCATCACTGCCATCGATGCTACCCCGCCACTGCACCCGGGCCGGACAACAGGCACCAGACCGGGAGGGTCAGCAGTCCGACGCCCGCCCGACCAGCCCGCACGGTAGGCGCCGCAGCACCGCCTCTAATGGTGGCATACCTCCACGACCCGTACACCCGTAACAGCCGACCAGCACCTCTCGCTGAGGGTGAGACTGGGACACCAATGAGTGCATACCACAAGTTTCCTCAAGGAATACCCACCCGGCACCCAGAAAAACCCTCCTTCGGAGGCGACCTAAACTGGTTCATTCGACACACATATCCTCTCCGGCACTGTGGCGAAAGTGGCCCCGTCCACTACCGCCACAGCCCCAACCCATCGAGGATCAGTGCCGTCCCCAGCCGCCTCCGGACCCCACCCCCCCCACACACATTCATTCTAGATGGCTAGCCATCCTACACCCAGGAGGAGCCCGTCCCGTCCCCCGAGAGCACCCCCGCTCCCGCCTCCGAGCGAGTCCCCCAGGCGCCGCGGAACTTCGCCTAACGGATTAGTGAGTGCAAGCCCACCGTTGCCGACTACCCTCCGCCCCCCGGCAACCAAAAGGCCCCCACCAACGACAGAACCGGGACCCGCGGGGTCCGCCACGCGCTCCACCAGATGTTGCCATTCGGCAGCGCTCATGTAGAGGAATTAGACCACATGAACTCTGCCTTGTGGACTTCATACGCTCGGCTGTCTCACTAGACTAACGAGGCTGCCTCCCTGGGTTTGTTCTTTGAGGTTCTTCCTTCCTCCTCGGTGGACTGGGAAACCAGTCTCACGAGTCCGAGCACCCGACCAGTTTGTTCACGAAGTTGCCTCTCCGGTTTGGTCGCCCCGAGGCTTGGCGAGTCCTAAACACCGCCCCGGAACTAACGAGTCCAAACACCCGGTTATAATCGGAGCTTTCCTTTCCGGTTTGGTCGCCATGCTGTTAACGAGCCCAAACACCCGGGTTTTTACTTTGGGTTTTCCTTCCCCTCGTTTGGTGTCTGTTCGACAGACTAACAGGCCTAATCGCCCGGGTTTATTATTCGGGGTTCTTCCTCCCCTAGTACCGGCTGCCTGGACTGCCAAACTCACGAGCCCGAACACCCGGTTATTGTCAGATTTGCTCTCTGTTGCAATTGCCCAAAGATTGACGAGCCCGTACGCCCGGGTTTTTACATTGGGTTTCCTTCCCCTGGTTCGGTTGGCTGGCACCATCAGTCTAACGAGCCCGATCACCAGAATTTAGCATTAGGGTTCTTTCTCCTCTAATAATAGATTGCTTGCCCATGAAGTCAAGCTCTCGAGCTCTCGCCCGGGTTTGATATCGGAGTTTCCAATCTCCGGAATAGGTTGCACAAGGCGAACAAGCTCACTAGCCCGGGTTTTTACAGTGGGTGTCCATCCCCTCGTCGGGTTGTTTGGCAACCTCCCAAACTAACGAGTCCGATACCCGGGTTTTCGTGGGTTTCCCGTCACTCGGTTTTTACATTGGGTTTTCCTTCCCCTTGTTCGGATGCCTTGGAAAAATAGACTCACGGGCCCGATCGCTCGGGTTTATTAGTCAGGGTTCTTCCTTCCCTCTATTTCAGGTGCCTGGACCGCCAGGCTCGCGAGCCTGAACGCCCGGTTTGGTTCGAAGTTTTCTCTCCGTTTCGGATGTCTGGACCGCCAGACTCACGAGCCCGAACGCCCGGTTTGTGCGAAGTATTCTCTCCGGTGCAGATGCCTTCAGGCTAACGAGCTGTACACCCGGGTTTGGTATTGGGGTTCTTCCTCCCCTAATAATAGGTTGCTTGCCCACTAAGTCAAGCCCTCGAGCCCTCGCCCGGGTTTGATAACGGAATTGCCAATCTCCGGAATAGGTTGCACAAGGCTAACGAGCCTATTAACCCGGATTTTTACAGTGGGTTTTCCATCCCCTTGTCGGATTGTCTGGCAGCCTCCCAGACTAACGAGCGCGATGCCCGGGTTTGGTATTGGGGTTCTTCCTCCCCTTTACATAGGTTGCTTGCCCACAAAGTCAAGCTCTCGAATCCTCGCCCAGGTTTGATAATGGAGTTTCCAATCTCCGGAATAGGTTGCTCAAGGCTGACGAGCCCACTAGCCCAGGTTTTTGCAGTGGGTTTTCCTTCCCCTCGTCGGGTTGTCTGGAAACCTCCCAGACTAACGAGTCCGATACCCGGGTTTTTACAATGGGTTTTCCGTCCCCTCGTTGGGTGCCTGGAAAAAAGGCTAACGGGCCTTCATCGCCACGAGTTTTTATGGGTGTCTTTCCCCTGTTCGGTTGCCTCCCAAAGGCGAGGCTAACGAGCCCAAACGCCCGCGCTGCGGGGTTCTTCGTGCCGCTCGAGAGCAGCCCTCCAGTCCCTTAATGCTTCAAGAGGCAGCTGCCCATCTCGTAGCATGTATTGGTCGCTCTTAGTAGCCACTCTCCTCGGTTCACCCTCGAACTTGGAATCCTGAGATTCTAAGTCGAGTCCATCCCCTTGGATCATTGTGGCCGTCAAGCTTCTGCACCACAAGGTGGCAACCATCCGCAGAAGAAAAAAGGGGACACTTTCTAGTCCCCTTCCCCTCCCAATGCCCAGTAACCTGGAACAGTCGTCGGCCATCCACTCCGAAAGGGGCCCCAATGCCCGGCGGCTTTTGCCTGACGGATCAGGTCGCCCGCCACCTGCGGGTTCCCCGTTGCCGACTATCTCCAGCCGTCGAACTCCAGAGTACTCCATTTCGGACGGATTACCCCCGACTGTGTGCTCCAGATTTCCCGGACACCGGGATCATTGTGGCCATCAGCCTCAAGCTTCTGCACCACGACAAGGTGGCGACCATCCGCAGAAGAACCTAACCTAACCTAACCTCACGTAACCCAACCGAACCGATTGTACTCTACTGCCGGGCAGGCCAATTTTGACACAAAAACCATTGTCTGCGAAGCCTTAACCTACAAAAAGTCTAACCTAACCTAACCTTTTTCGGTTGAAGTTGACATGACCGTCCGTATGGTCAGCACATTCCTGTACGTTTTCGGGGTATTCGAGTTCAATTTTACGGTTTTGTGAAACTTACTTGTATCCCCAACTTCATGACCATTGAATCTTACTTTAAAAAATACCTTTGATTTCTCCAAATTGCTCATTTTGCAATTAAAAGAAGGACATGTGCTCAAAATATGTATATATATGAGCATGACATTTCAAATGTTTCTCGCGTTGCAGTTTATGAACTCGGGGTCACTATTTATATTCTTTTTCATGTTCAAATGAAATCGAACTTGTCATTCATATCAAATTAATTAACAAATTGTCTTCAATCTATTTTCTTTCTATTATACCGTATTCTTTTTTCTTCGAAGGATCTATGCAAAGGGTTTCGCTTACATTTCTTCCCTTTTATATTCTCTTTTCAGCATCCAGCAAAAATTTTTGCTGGATTAATTTGATATGAATGACAAGTTAGATTTCATTTGAACATGAAAAAGAATATAAATTGTGACCTCGAGTTCATAAACTGCAGCGCGAGAAACATTTGAAATGTCATGCTCATATATATACATATTTTGAGTACATGTCCTTCTTTTAATTGCAAAATGAGCAATTTTGAGAAATCAGAAGTATTTTTTAAAGTAAGATTCAATGGTCATGAAGTTGGGGATACAAGTAAGTTTCACAAAACCGTAAAATTGAACTCGAATACCCTGAAAACGTACAGGAATGTGCTGACCATACGGACGGTCATGTCAACTTCAACCGAGAAAGGTTAGGTTAGGTTAGATTTTTTGTAGGTTAAGGCTTCGCAGACAATGGTTTTTGTGTCAAAATTGGCCTGCCCGGCAGAGTACAATCGGTTTGGTTGGGTTACGTGAAGTGAGGTGAGGTTAAATTAGGTTAGGTTAAGTTAGATTAGGTCAGGTCAGATTAATTGTAAGGTTAAGGCTCTGCAGACATTGATTTTTAGGTGAAAATTTGCCTGTCAGGCAGTATATCACAATTTTCTCGCATATTTCTGTGGTTTTTAGGTGTTTTTGGAGGTTAGGGTTGAACCAAGACCCGTTGGGCCAATTCTGATAGCGGATTTGGATTCAGCGCGTCAAAATACATAGGAATACACATGTCTCGTCCCCAGATCAAGACACTTTTTTATTTTGTGTGTGTAATCCAATCACCAACCTCTATGACTCACAATTATACAATTTAGCCTATCATATCAACAAGTGGTTCTCTTTTGTTTTATTAAAACCGCTATTAATTATTTTACAAGAAAGAGATGGAGAATTTGGGCCTCAAGTAAAATCAAATCTTTTCAAGCCTGATAATGTTCTTGTGTTAGCTTCAAAATCAGATAAGATGACGACGAACCTTGGTTCGTCGTCGTGGTTCGAAAAACATGGTTCACAAATGTTTATCTTCCTAATTGCAACCACAATAATGTTTTGCTTTTAGATTCGTGGAGTGGCTAAAATTCGAGAACATTTGAGACAATGGACAAATTATCAAAAAATATAAAAGTTTTAACAATTCCCGCAGGAACGACTGGAATGATTCAACCTCTTGATGTTTTCGGCTTCAGAATTTGGAAACATTTTTTCAAACATTTTTCAAATATAGTTATTTTATACAATTACGATATAAATTTACATTTACGAAACAACATTATCAAACTTCAATCGCTCATTCATAATCAACTATAAATTTATATTTACGAAACAACATTATCAAACTTCAATCGCTCATTCATAATCAACTATATTCTCCTCGGTTTATAAATATGTTTAAGTATTCGTGGTACAAAAGTGGATATTTACAAGAGAAACCACATGAGTTCAATAATCCCGTAGATTAATGTTTCAAAAATTGTGAAGCTAAATGTGGATTATGCAATAATATTGCAATTATAAAGTGTGCTTGTTGTGCAAATTCTTTGTGCATAAAAGAATTTTTTTTAAAATATCATTTCTGCAAAGAATACAAATATAAAGAATTAACATAAACGAGGTGTGAAAAATGACGAATCGTTGCGGAGAAATATAAGACATTAGTAACACATGTGAAAAAAATAAAAATAGAAACAATAAAAAAAGTACAAAAGAATAATAAAAAAAATAAAAAAAATAAAAAATACGAAAAAAAACAAAATGGGAATAGATTCTCGCTACCTCCTCGTCGGTTATTCCTGGGTTCGGCAAAGAGCGAGATAAAATTGTTTTGACTGATTAGATCGCCATATTGGATCCGTCATTTTCAATTCTACAATTTTTACATCGGATTTGTTTTCAGCGACATGAAAATCCCTTATCATTTCCTTAGATTTTAAAAACATCTCTAATAACCTGAGCTTAAATGCAACGAATTAATTATTCGTTCTTGTAAATACAAGAGGTAGTTCTCACAAAATCGGTGAGTGACACAAAGGTAGATTTACTTGTAAAAGACACGTATTTTTTTATACGTGCCTAATCTTACTTTTACGGGGTAAAACATCCCCTAAAAGGTAATTCGCTATATTTTGTTTTGGGGAATATCTTCGAAACCGTGAAAGATAGAAAATTGTTTGAGGTAAGTTTAATGGTAATTAACGTTCTTGAAAATGGTATAATCAAATTTTGTAACAATTTGATATTTTGCAAAATACAACCATAGCGAGTTGTTTACGGATTATTTTCCAAAAATGGCATTTCGGAAACCAACTTGTTATACATAGTTGAATTTGGCGTTTTCTTTAATTTTTATCCTAAAAAATTTTAAATTTTGCAAAATTAGTTGATGGTGGTGCAGGTATTTTGCAAAATATCAAATGATTGCAAAATTTGATTATACTGTCTTTAAGAATGTTAATTACCATTAAACTTTTATTTGAAATATTTTTTTATCTCTCATGGTTACGAAGATATTCGCTCAAAACCAAATATGTCAAATACTTTCAGAGGGTGTTTTCACCCTTAAAATTGCATCATTGCCGATATAAAAAATACGTGTCTATTATTTTTTACTACTCTATAAGTGTACTGAGTTTAAATAAAATCGGCGATTGACACAAATAGGTTTGCTTGTTAGTGTTATCCAGGATCAACCGGCTAGTTAAAATCAGTTGTTCTCACTGCTACCTAAAATCAGTTGTTCTCGCTGCTACTTAAAATCAGTTGTTCTCACTGCTACTTAAAATCTGTTGTTCTCACGGCTACTTAACATCAGTTGTTCTCACTGCTATTTAAAATCAGTTGTACTCACGGTTATTTAAAATCAGTTGTTCTCGCTGCTATTTAAAATCAGTTGTTCTCACTGCTACTTAAAATCTGTTGTTCTCACGGCTACTTAAAATCAGTTGTTCTCACTGCTATTTAAAATCAGTTGTTCTTACGGCTACTTAAAATCAGTTGTTCTCTCTGCTACTTAAAATCAGTTCTCACGGCTACTTAAAATAAGTTGTTCTCACGGCTACTTAAAATCGGTTGTTCTCACTGCTACTTAAAATCAGTTGTTCTCACGGCTACTTAAAATCAGTTGTTCTTACTGCTACTTAAAATCAGTTGTTCTCACGGCTACTTAAAATCAGTTGTTGTCACTGCTACTTGAAATCAGTTGTTCTCACGGCTACATAAAATCAGTTGTTCTCACGGCTACTTAGAATCAGTTGTTCTCACTGCTACTTAAAATCAGTTGTTCTTACTGCTACTTAAAATCAGTTGTTCTCATGGCTACTTAAAATCAGTTGTTGTCACTGCTACTTGAAATCAGTTGTTCTCACGGCTACATAAAATCAGTTGTTCTCACGGCTACTTAGAATCAGTTGTTCTCACTGCTACTTAAAATCAGTTGTTCTCACGGCTACTTAAAATCAGTTGTTCTCACTGCTATTTAAAATAAGTTGTTTTCACGTCTACTTAAAATCAGTTCTCACAGATCTTAGGCAGATTAAAAATTAAATGTTTTAAAAATGGCTTGCGAATTGTCGGAACGTGAAAGAGTCACTATCCTCATGATGCGTGGGTGGAGTGATAACGAGCGGTCGTATGCTGCTGTCGTTCGATTATTTAATGAGACGTATCCGAATCGTCGAATTAATAAGTCCACTGTCTTAAAAACAATGGAACGTTTCAGAGAAACTGGTAGCGTAAACAATCGCCCTATATCAGGGAGACTTGCCATTAACGAAGAAAAACAACTTGATATTCTGCAGACATTTATTGAAGGTCCCAATTCTACCATTAACAGAGCCGTTCAAACTCACGATATTCCTCCCAAGTCTGTTTGAGGAATTTTAAAGAAAAACAAGTTTCATCCATACAAATTACAATATGTTCAAGAATTGCAAGACGGAGATGTGGAGCGTCATATAGGTTTTTGTGAAAGAATGATGGCATTAATAGATGTCCGGCCCATGTTCCTTTATCAAATTGTTTTTACAGACGAGGCAACTTTCACATTAACGGGAGAAAGTAATAATCAAAATTTTCGTTTCTGGTCAGATGAGAATCCGAATTGGGTGTGGTACACACAATACTCACAAAAAATAAATATATGGTGTGGAATAATAGATGGCTGCTTAATAGGACCGTTTTTTCTTTTTTAAGAAAATCTGGACGCTCAAAAGTATGACAGATTACTTGTAGATCAAATAATTCCAGCCATACGAAATATTGTTCCAAATAATTTCGAAGAAACATGGTTTCAGCATGATGGAGCTCCTGCTCATTTTGGTTTAGGGGCACGTCAAATTTTAAATGAGACTTTTCCATTACGATGGATAGGAAGAGGGAACAGAAATGAGGGAGGAGAGAATTGGCCACCTCGGTCACCAGATCTAACTCCTCTTGATTATTATCTATGGGGACACCTGAAGAGTAAAGTTTACAAAACAAAACCTGAAAGCATCCAAGAATTGATACAGTGAATAAGGGATGAAAAAGATTTGATACCTTTTGAGACGAATCCTAGAGCCATTTCTGCATTCTATCAAAGATTGGTATATTGTTAGGAAGTAAATGGCAGCCACTTTCAGCATTTACTTTAACACACTGAGTAAAATTTATTTTAAAACACGGAGTAAAAGGTTTTGAATCATTAAAGAGAGATGACAGTTTTCAATCGTCTGTTTTGCAACTTATCACGACTATACATACAACACATTCACACTTGCTTAGCCACACGCACGCACACACACACGCATGCAACACTCTCTGTACATGTACGCTGTGAAACCAGTTTCTACCAAAGAGTAGCAGTGATGCAGTAGGCAAAGACGCTTTAGTCAAGAACCTGAAGTTCTCAGGTTCGAGACTCGCAGTCCCTAGGAGATTTTCCCAAAAGTAATATGTACCAGGTCTGTAAATATGAAACCGGAATTTGTCCATAGGTGGTCCTAGCTGTCAATGTAGTTACCGTCAAACCGCGTCATTGGCGCCATTTCCATTTGTTGATATCTGACAAAGATTTTCAACTCACAACAATACAAGTTTCACATAACAGCATAGCTTGTAATAGCGTTGAACATGTCGAATTTTGTGCCTGGAAGCTACGATTTGCGGACAGCATTGATTTTCTGTTACCATTTGAAGAAAGCTGCTGCAGAATCGCATTGAATGCTTGTCGAAGCTTACGGTGAGCATGCTCTTGGTAAATCACAGTGCTTTGAATGGTTTAAAAAATTCAAACGTGGCGATTTTGACGTGAGAAATGAAGAAGTGGAAGACCACCGAAAAAGTTTGAAGACAGCGAATTGCAAGCATTGTTGGATGAGATGACGCTCAAACGCAACAACTCGCGGATCAATTAAATGTGACACGAGAAGCCGTCTCCATATGTTTGAAACCCATGGGAAAGATCCAGAAGATGGGAAAATGTGTTTCACATGAACTGAATGAAAGACAGCAGGAAAACCGAAAAATTACTTGCGAAATGCTGCTCGCCAGGTACAAAAGAAGGTCATTTCTCCATCGAATTGTGTCTGGCGATGAAAAGTGGATATCTTTTGAGAATCCTAAGCGTAAAAGACTCCAGGCGTAACTCCAGGCGAACCATCGACATCGACTGCAAGGCCAAATCGCTATAGACGGAAGACAATGCTCTGTGTTTGGTGGGATCAGAAGGATGTGATCTATTATGAGCTGCTAAAACCTGAAACCTAAAATGACGAAACCGTTCATATTGAACACTACCGACAACAAGTAATCGATTTGAATCAAACTTTGCGTGAAAAACGACCAGAATATCAAAAAAGGCAACACAAAGTGATTTTGCTTCATGATAATGCACCATCACATACAGCAAAACTGGTCAAGGAAACGATTGAGGCGTTTAGTTGGGAAATACTTTCGCATGCGGCTCACTCACCAGTCTTGGCTTCGTCCGATTACTACTTATTTGCATGATGTGACACGCACTTGTTGAGCAGCACTTCACTTCTTACGAAAATGTACGAAAATGGCTCAAGGACTGGTTTGCCTCAAAAGAGTAACAGTTTTTTTGGCGTGGCGTCCACAAATTATCAGACAGATGAGGAACATGTATAGCTAACGATGGGCAATACTTCGAATAAAACATTTTTTATCATTTTCATACAATAAACGTGTATTTTCTATACAAAAATTCCGGTTTCATATTTACATATCTGGTAAATTAACCAGCTTCCCCAAGACCTAGAATCACTAATGCCCAATATGAATAATAAAAATTTAATAATTAGATTATGTTAATTTTTACTCCGCTGATTCAAATTTCTGCCATTCACTAGCCACGTCCATAATTTGCTCATGTCAAAAATTGACCAATCAAACCTTAGGGGTAGATATGGCTCGTCAAAATATTTCCCTTCTACTCGACCTCCAGTGATGGGTGGGCGTGGTCTGGTGGCGCCAGAGGTTGAGTAGAGAGGGAATGTTTTGACTGGCCATACCTACCCCTATCCTACTCACACAGTCATGTGACTCCATAATCAGCCGAAACCTTCTGGTAGAATCACAATAATTCACAATAACAGCAGCCAAAACAGCAACCGCTATTTCGCTTTTCAGTCGCCTAATCTGCTCATTTCGATTATGTACAGGCTGCAACTTACTAATCATTCGAACCCGATGTGCCAGAGGTCTAATAAACTTCTCGCGACTGAAGGACACGTTGAAGGTACCTTTCTGCTAGAGATGTGCGAACTATTTGAATTAACATTGAAATTACATTAGATTCGAATCCGAATAATTCGAAAATTTCGAATCGCGAAGATTCGGATACGAATCAAATAAATTAGCGTTTGCGCTTATCAGCGAAACGGGCCATCTGAACCTGTATGTTGAACCGTTAACTTGTAATTAACTTATATTTATATTAATTAATAACATTTATAACAGTTAATTAATAACATAATTATAAATTACTTTAAATATTTAAATATATATTTTACTTTAAGATGATATTACAATATCAATATTCCCTATCATATTAAAATCTTCGATCATTATTTGCATGGTTAATAGCCATGTTAAATTTTTTAATAATTCGATTAGATTTCATTCAATTTGATTCGAATTCGAATGAAATTTCATAGATTCGGTTTGATTCGAATTCGAATTTAAAAATGACATTTGATTCGATTCGAATCGATATAAAGATTCTTGATGCGTATATCTGTACTTTCTGCGTATTGTAATAACTCTTTCATAACAATTATAACACTAACAGTGCTAGGATGAATGAGTCGATTAATGTGATTATTATCTACGTAGTCATTATATTTTTAGAAATTTCAAATTCAAATTATTTTTTTTTAAGTACATATGTGTACATAACATAAGTTTTTAAAAGTAAAACTTATACAAAAAAAGTGATATATTAAAACAGTAGCGCCAACTGAAAAATCGTATACTTAATAATTTTAGAAATCTCAAATTCAAATTATTTCCTTTTTTTAACATATATATTATGTACATAACATAAGTTTTCACAAGTAAAAATGATGTCATGTTATAAAAATCAAATTCAAATTATTTCCTTCTTTTAAGATATATATTATGTACATAACATAAGTTTTTACAATTAAAAATGATATTATGTTATAAAAATTTAACACGTTTATTAGTAGTGACCAATAATTAATTTATCATTATTTATTACAACACTGAGTTATATGATTGTTTTACTTGTTATTATAATGTACTTAACATAACTTTTTACAAGTAAAAATGATACCGTGTTATAAAATTTTAACACGTTTATTAATAGTGTTCAATATTAAAAAAGATATTTTTTTAAAGGTTATTATTACAAATTAAAATTATTTTTTTTAAGTATGTATGTGTACATAACATAAGTTTTTACAAGTAAAACTTATACAAAAGAAATGATATATTAAAACAGTAACGCCAACTGAGAAATCATATACTTAATATTTTTAGAAATCTGAAATTCAAATTATTTCCTTTTTTTAACATATATATTATGTACATAACATAAGTTTTTACAAGTAAAAATGATATTTATTAGAACACTGAGTTATATGATTATTTTATTTGTTATTATAATGTACATAAGTTTTTACAAGTAAAAATTATATCGTGTTATAAAAATTTAACACGTTTATTAATAATGTCCAATATTTTAAAAAGATATATTTTTAAAGCTTATTATTATTCAAGAAAATTCAAGAAAAACTAACTACAAAAGATGTCAATATCAAAAATTTTTACAAAATTTATCATTATTTATTAGAACACTGAGTTATATGATTATTTTACTTGTTATTATAACAAATTAATTATTATAACAATGCAATAAAAAATATTTAATACAAAAAATCTTGGCGCGGCTGCACCAAAAACTATATCGAACTAAAATTTGTTTAACACATACATGACAGCATTTTTATTATAATAAAATGTACTTGTAATGTTCTCTGTCTATATATACAGTCTATATATACAGTCTATATATACAGTGTAATGTTTTATACCTAATTTGACTTTTATGTATATACATCTTCGATATAGTTTTTGGTGCAGCCGCGCCAAGATTTTTTGTATTAAATATTTTTTATTGCATTGTTATAATAATTAATTTGTTATAATAACAAGTAAAATAATCATATAACTCAGTGTTCTAATAAATAATGATAAATTTTGTAAAAATTTTTGATATTGACATCTTTTGTAGTTAGTTTTTCTTGAATTTTCTTGAATAATAATAAGCTTTAAAAATATATCTTTTTAAAATATTGGACATTATTAATAAACGTGTTAAATTTTTATAACCCAATATAATTTTTACTTGTAAAAACTTATGTACATTATAATAACAAATAAAATAATTATATAACTCAGTGTTCTAATAAATATCATTTTTACTTGTAAAAACTTATGTTATGTACATAATTAATATATATCTTAAAAAAAGGAAATAATTTGAATTTCAGATTTCTAAAAATATTAAGTATATGATTTCTCAGTTGGCGTTACTGTTTTAATATATCACTTCTTTTGTACAAGTTTTACTTGTAAAAACTTATGTTATGTACACATATATACTTAAAAAAAATAATTTTAATTTGTAATAATAACCTTTAAAAAGATATCTTTTTTAATATTGAACACTATTAATAAACGTGTTAAAATTTTATAACACGATATTATTTTTACTGGTAAAAAGTTATGTTAAGTACATTATAATAACAAGTAAAACAATCATATAACTCAGTGTTATGCGACCGCTCCTAGCGACTAGGAAGCGGGCAAAGTCGCGAAGATCTGTCCGTCGCCCTCCGCCTGTGCACCAAAATTTTCATGAACGAATGTTGGGCGCCAGGCACGAGTATCGTGCCCACCAACACTAACTAGGCGGCGGCGAGTCAATGCGATCGCCTACGAACTCGACAGCTCCTGCACTTTTAAGTCGGAGTTGGGGGTGGGTCTCTTGAGGGGATTAGGAGGGGAACCCGGCGGGTAATTAAATTAGTTGACACGCCGATGTGGAACAAGTAGTAATCCGAGTGTATTTTTGTTACTTTGATCGGTAATACAAATCTTTTGACACCTGACGGAGAAGCGACAGCGAGCTCGATAGGTTCGCGCGACCCGCGACCCACGATTCCAATAGCGATAAGCCCCCGCTCGTCGAGAGAGAGAAACGCTCTGCTCCCCGCGTTCCGCGGAAGGACCGACAGACGGCTTCAGTGACCGCTCTACAATCCAAATTTTCGCACAAAGTCCGACAGCCGCTGGCTAGTCCCACCACGCAAACGGTTCGCACGAACAAACAGAGTCGTACAGAGTGACACTCTTACAATTTTCGCCCGCTGGCGGCAGCCTCCTTCCGGACAGTCGCTCCTCCGTTCGTCCGCTCCGCTCGCTCCTCTCCTCGCTTCCGGCACTCTTTCGATAGCTCTCTCTCTCTCTCTCTCTCTGGCCTGCGCTCGGTCGATCTCTCTCTCTCTCTCTCTCTCTGCCTGCCTCGCTCGCTCTCGCGACTTCTCTTCGAGATCCGCACACACACGATGCACTGCACGCCCGTGCACCCACGACCCCCAACCAAAATACGGTAGCTCCCCAGAAGCTCGCGAGGTCTTTCTCGACAACCTTTTTTTTTCAGTTCGCTCTCTGCTCGCGTCTTCGCCAGAAGTGTTCTTCGTTCGCCCCGGCCGAAGATACGTGGCCCCGGTGGATCCTTCTCCGCTCCACTTTTTTTCTCTCCTTGATCACGCGATGGCGAGATGCTGCTCGGAATCCTTCTTTCTCTCGCCAAGCATCTTCTGCGTGATCAAAGTTCCTCGCTGTCAGGTGTCGTGCCCCGGTTTGTTTTGTAGGCTACGACAATATACAAAAATACAGCGACTGCGGTGCGACATCAACGGTACAATTGTTCGGAAACAAAATTAGGAGCGGCCAATGACATCACCTGAGATTTCTTAGGGCTCGCAGTGGCTCCTC
The DNA here is from genome assembly GCF_003227715.2 of Harpegnathos saltator. NCBI lineage: Eukaryota > Metazoa > Arthropoda > Insecta > Hymenoptera > Formicidae > Harpegnathos > Harpegnathos saltator. The sequence goes on along the minus strand of NW_020230316.1, from coordinate 771,419 downwards.
GAGGCCTTCCTCCTTTCCCCTCGGTCTCCCCTCTCTGGTCCGCCGCTCCTGCTGGTCGGACGCTACCCGCAGCGAAGGGGCACACATTTCTAGAGGCGCGGGAGTATCACAAAAAAAAACAGCAATCTCGCACTCGTCGGTACGAGATCGCTCGCCACCAAAATATATCCGCGATCTTTCTTCGAAATTACGCAGCTCGCCTCGCGATTGCGGCCGAGTGCGACAGCCGGGGGACCCCCTCGGAGGCCCTCCGCCTCTTGTGACGGGCGACCTCGAAATCGCCATGTCACAGTTATAATAAATAATGATAAATTAAATATTGGACACTACTAATAAACGTGTTAAATTTTTAAAACATAATATCATTTTTACTTGTAAAAATTTATGTTATGTACATATATATCTTAAAAGAAGGAATTAATTTGAATTTGATTTTTATAACATGACATCATTTTTACTTGTAAAAACTTAAGTTATGTACATAATATGTATCTTAGAAAAAGGAAATAATTTGAATTTGAGATTTCTAAAAATATTAAGTATACGATTTCTCAGTTGGCGCTACTGTTTTAATATATCACTTTTTTTGTATAAGTTTTACTTTTAAAAACTTATGTTATGTACACATATATACTTAAAAAAAATAATGTGAATTTGAAATTTCTAAAAATAGCACAATACATGTTGCGCTTGTACTTGGCGCCTTTTTTTACCTTTTTGTTTAAAAAGGTTATTATAATAAATTTTACATGTAATCATTTTTACTTGTAAAAAGTTATGTTAAGTACATTATAATAACAAGTAAAACAATCATATAACTCAGTGTTCTAATAAATAATGATAAATTAAATATTGGACACTACTAATAAACGTGTTAAATTTTTATAACATGATATCATTTTTACTTGTAAAATGTTATGTTATGTACATAATATATATCTTAAAAAAAGGATAAATTTTACATGTAATCATTTTTACTTGTAAAAAGTTATGTTAAGTACGTTACAATAATCATTTTTACTTGTAAAAACTTATGTTATGTACATAATATATATCTTAAAAAAAGGAAATAATTTGAATTTGAGATTTCTAGAAATATTAAGTATGCGATTTCTCAGTTGGCGCTACTGTTCTAATATAAATTTTACATGTAATCATTTTTACTTGTAAATAAAAATATGTTTGTAAAAACTTATGTTATGTACACGTAGCGCTTGTACTTGGCACCTTTTTTTTACTTTTTTGTTTAAAAATGTAAGTTTTATATAATAAATGTTACTTGTAAAAATGTATGGCAATATATATTAGGTTTCTCAGTTGGCACTATTGTCTAATATATCACTTCTTTTGTACAGTAGAATAGTGTTGTAGAATTTTATTATAATTATAAGTTTTACTTGGAAAAACTTATGTTATGTACACATAGCGCTTGTACTTGGCGCCTTTTTTTACCTTTTGTTTAAAAAGGTAAGTTTTATAATATTATATATACAGGGTGATTCAGACCACTCGTACAACCCTTTTATTTCGAAAATAGAACATTTTAGAGAAAAATATTTCAGACAAAAGTTGTAAGGCTTCAAAGGATCTATTTACTGATGCTATGAATTTAACCTTGGGATAACCTTGAAAAGCCCAGTCAAGATCAACATAAAAGTCTTATAAATGGTTACCTGAATTTTTTATTACATCGTCTTTTCTTACCAATTAATTTAAACAACTTTTGTCTGAAACATTATTTTATTTAACTAATATTTTGTGACATATTTAAGAAAATTGAATAACTTTTTCAATATTTAACTCACGATATTTCGCTAATTATTTGTCAGAAGAAAAAATGATACTAGATTTTTTTCCTCTATTTAGTCTCAAGAATATATTCCAATAGCGCCATGAATTTGGTTAATTTGATGATTTTGAAATTTCAAAAAATCAGCAAACAAAAGTCAAGCGCTATTGTAAAAATATTCTTGAGACTAAATAGAGCAAAAACTCCAGTACCACTTTTTCTTCTGACAAATAGTTAGCGAGATATCGTGAGTTAAATATTGAAAAAGTTATTAAATTTTTCTTAAATAAAATTAAAAAATGTTTCAGACAAAAGTTGTTCAAATTAATTGCTAGAAAAAGACGATATAGTAAAAAATTGGGATATCCATTTAAGACCAAAGTTAAATTCATAACGTCAGTAAATAGATCCTTTGAAGCCCTACAACTTTTGTCTGAAATATTTATCTCGAAAATGTTCTATTTCCGAAATAAAAGGGCTGTACGAGTGGTCTGAATCACTCTGTATATATAATAATTTATACGCGTATAATATATTAACACGTTTCCAATATCTATTATCTTATACAGGAACTTAATACCTCGCCTGTAATAAAATTGGATATCTGAGGTATATACCTCAGATATCCAATTTTATTATATATATAGTCATCGACAAGTTTCTGCAAAAAACAGTAAATACTATATAATAATAATATATAATATATAAGTGAATATTATAATCTGTAACCTTTGAATCTGCATCTGCTTCTATATAATCAATTGCAGTAGTAAACATTATATTTGTTGTATTATTATCTAAAAATAAATACAATTCATTAATTATATTATAAAGATTCAATTTGTTTTAGTGTAATATAAATAAAATATACTAACATCAAAGCTGAATCTGTATCACTCAAAGGATCGTCAGATATATCCAATCCATTATTTGCATTTATTCCTATTTTCTCAGTCATAACATCTGTTGTTTCGACAACTTTATCGTGTGAAATATTGTAACATGCTTTAACCTTAGAGAAATTTTTGTAATTAATTATTAGTACCTGATATACAGTAACTAATGCATTTAAAACTTCGTTCTGTATGCCAGATCCAGGAATTACTCTAACTATAAGAATAAGATTGTAAGTTAATTACATACAAATAATATTAATGAATAAACACATAAAACCTATTTCAACTAAAAATATATTAAAAGTTAAGTATAAAACTTTATATTAAAAAAATTATACTTACTTGATCGTCTTGTTTTCGATGAGAATGTGAATATCCTCCATCCGTGGCAGATATCGCAGATACAAACTATATTATCTGTTATACAAGCAATTGGAAAATTGCCCAGATATAACGCATGAAGAGGAAGAAGGGGCCGACGACCTTATTGAAATATATTTTTTTTATCTTTTATTTATTCTTAATATTCTTTCATATAATTTGTTTTTTGTAATTTGAATGTATTGCAACTTTCATTTATATTACTGTAATCTGTAACCTGTGAAGAGATGAATCTGCATCTGCTTCTGTATAATCAGTTGCAGTAGTAAACATAACATTTCTTGTATTATTATCTAAAAATAAATATAATTCATTAATTATATTATAAAGATTATTATATTTTTTTTAGTACAATATAAATAAAATATACTAACATCAAAGCTGAATCTGTATCATTCAACAGATCGTCAGATATATCCAATCCATTACTTGCATTTATTCCTATTTTCTCAATCATAACATCTGTTGTTTCGACAACCTTATCGTGTGAAATATTGTTACATGGTTTTGCGTTAGAGAAATTTTTGTAATTATTAGTCCGATATACAGTAATTAATGCATTTAAAACTTCGTTCTGTATGCCAGATCCAGGAATTACTCTATAAGAATAAGATTATAAGTTAATGACATACCAATAATATTAATGAATAAACGCATAAAACCTATTTGAACTAAAAATATATCAAAAGTTAAGTTTAAAACTTTATATTAAAAAAATTATACTTACTTGATCATCTCGTTTTTGATGAGAATGTGAATATCCTCCATCGGTGGCAGATATCGCAGACAAATTATATTATCTGTTATACAAGCAATTGGAAAATTGTCCAGATATAGCGCATGAAGAGAAAGAAGGGGCCGATGACCTTATTGAAATATATATTTTTTTATCTTTGATTTATTTCTAATATTCTTTCATATAATTTGTTTTTTGTAATTTGAATGTATTGCAACTTTCATTTATATTACTGTAATCTGTAACCTGTGAAGAGATGAATCTGCGTCTGCTTCTGTATAATCAATTGTAGTAGTAAACATTGCATTCCTTGTATTATAAAATATACTAACATATCAAAGCTGAATCTGTATCATTCAAAGGATCGTCAGATATATCCAATCCATTACTTGCATTTATTCTTATTTTCTCAGTCATAACATTTGTTGTTTCGACAACCTTATCGTGTGAAATATTGTGACATGCTTTAACCTTAAAGAAATTTTTGTAATTGTCTGATATACAGTAACTAATGCATTTAAAACTTCGTTCTATATGCCAGATCCAGGGATCTGATATACAGTAACTAATGCATTTAAAACTTCGTTCTATATGCCAGATTCAGGGATTACTCTATCTATTAATGACATACAAATAATATTAATGAATAAACACATAAAACCTATTTGAACTAAAAATATATGAAAAGTTAAGTTTAAAACTTTATATTAAAAGAATTATACTTACTTGATCGTCTCGTTTTCGATGAGAATGCGAATATCCTCCATCGGTGGCAGATATTCGGCATCGTTCAACAACAAATGAAATGGTTCTCTTATGCCAAATATCTTAGTGACCAATCAATAAAAATTCAGCAGATCCGACGCACATCGTGAAAAAATTTGGACAAGTCAACTTTCAGTCGAAAATGTGAGCGCAGCATTGTGATATCTTTGAGGTTAGGAAGCTTCAAAACTGAAATGCGCGATTGTCAAACCTTCGCTGTCGCTCATTGCTCGACGTAAACTACCAACGTTGCAATCACGTTGCTCGTGTTCGACTCGAATTCACGTGCTGTATAATATATATAAAATAAATAAACTAGCAATATTTTATTTTTATTTCACCTCCTGTTCTACCAATATTCTTCTCTCTCTTATTCTCTATCGCTTGCTCACTCGCACTTGCTGCTCTTTACTTCTTCAGCGCGCTCGTAACGCCTCTGGTGTCGGGAAAACGAGAAGTACAAATCCCCTCTCCTCGGCGGTCTATTCTTCTCTCTCTTATTCTCTATCGCTTGCTCACTCGCACTTGCTGTTCTTTGCATCTTCAGCGCGCTCGTAACGCCTTTGGTGTCGGAAAAACGAGAAGCACAAATCCCCTTTCCTCGGCGATCTAGCGTTTCTTTCTTATTTTCTTACTGAATCGTAATTTCTGAGATTCAGACTTTAATCTTAAAATATCTCTACTTAGAGACAACGTACACAAAAAGCACAAGAACACTTTTCTTCCTATTTTTTAAGGCTGAATCGATTGAGACTAAAAAACGTCGATCGGTTCAGCCATTCCTGAGATATGAATATCTCACCTCGTTTCAACTCGCAGTTTCGCGTAATAATAGGCGTAATAAGTGTGCCTCTTGATTATGAGAAATTGTTAAAACGTAAGCGTTTATCTTCGTCAAAGAAAATGTTTTCAAATAAGGAAGGTTTCAATATGCTTATGGTGGTGGACAAATGTCGTTAACATTACAGGGCAGCCGAACGTCTATAATAACGTCGTAATTTCTCCAGACAAAGGATTGGCACGAGTGGTGTTAGGTTAGGTTAAGTGAGGATAGTGTGATACATTCCCAATTATTCATACATGACACACTCATGTGGAGGGCTGTTTGAGTCCTTAAATACCGCGGAACTAATAAGCCGTGGGGTCCACACACATAATACTCACATACACGCGCGCGCACGCACGCACATGCGTACGTACGCGCACACATGCATACGCACACGCACACGCACGTATGTATTCGCACACGCACACACGCATACGCACACGCACGCACGCACGCATGCGCATACGCACACGCACATGCGTGCACGCACGCGCACACACACACACACATGCACGCACGCACGCATACGCACACGCACACGTACACACATACATATACACACACACATACACACGAAAATGTGTAAATCCGACTATGTAACCTCCACGCGGTATATCTTGGATAATGCTAATGCCGGCGATACTGCAAGTTTTAAGCCTTGTAACTCCAAAAATTCTAACGAAAAAACAATTAATTATAGTGTTTTGGAAAACCCTCGAGATAAACTATAAGAATATGTAATGATAAATAGGAGGTTCTGTTTAAGAAATTTAAGGTGATCTTCACATGACTTTGGCAACGCTACTCAAGGTCATAATAATATTGCCATGTAACGCGCCTTATAAAATCCTATTAACTTTGTATGTAATATTTTTTTTTAATATGTATTTTCCGAGATATTAAAAAGTTTCGATACTTTTCGTACACTCTGTATAAATGTTTACACACACACACACAAACACACACACGTGTGTGTGTATAAATTATTAATAGTTTTATATGATTAATTTTTTTTGTATGTATGCATTTTTCCAGTTTTGTGGATGAAGTTCAATGTGCTGTACGATATTTAATTTGTAAATCCAACATTACAATGGCTTCAGCAGTAATCTGTGGAGCTTTTCCATTGATTCATGTGAGTAATTTAACATTATTATAACTATGGAACACATCTTTTTTAATGAATTACGCGATATAATTTACAAGAGGAACAGCTAATTATACCTAGGTAACCTAACCTAGGTAAAAAATTAATGCAATAATATCTTAATGACGAATTTAATATAATCAGTAAGACACCAATAGTTGTCAAAAAGACATCAGGCTGTTACTTAGGATAATATACAGAGTGTTCCGTAAGTCGAGGTCAATCGCTCGAGAGATGAATGGGGAACCACAAACAAGGAAGAAAGTTGATACATAATTCCAAAAATGCGTTATTTTCAAGTTATCGCCATTTTTATGTTAAAATTTGAAATTGCTTTGCTTTCGAATTTTTTTCGCTTTGGAATTTCGATGGTTTTTATGAGTTTCAAAACACAACTAAAGTCAAATAAAAATTGCGGGCTGCTTTAGCACTATCTAGGATGCACCGCGTGGAGGTACAGCCCGCTTAGCATCTCTTGGCAGAGATTAGGACCCCAAAGTTCGTCACTCCTGTGGTATTTAGTGACTCGAAATCCTCTCTGTCGTGTGTGTGTGTGTGTGTGTGTGTGTGTGTGTGTGTGTGTGTGTGTGTGCGTATGTGCGTGCGTGCGTGCGTGCGTGCGTGTGTGTGTGTGAGTTAACGTAAAAATTATATGAGTTCGAAAACAAAGCTTGTACAATAACACTGTGGTATTTACCACAGCAGTGACGAACTGTGGGGTCCTGATCTCTGCCAAGGGATGCTAAGCGGGCTGTACCTCCACGCGGTGCATCCTGGGTAGTGCTAACGCAGCCCGCAACTTTTATTTGACTTTAGTTGTGTTTTGAAACTCAAAAAAACCATTGAAATTCCAAAACCAAAAAAATTCGAAAACAAAGCAATTTCAAATTTTAACATAAAAATGGCGATAACTCGAAAACAACGCATTTTTGGACCTATGTTTGTATCAACTTTCTTTCTTGTTTGTGGTTCCCCAATCATCTCGAGCGATTGACCTCGACTTACGGAACACCCTGTATATCTCTGCTTAAAAAGTATCCGGAATTACTCATTTAAATGACGCGCATTTATGATATTTCAAAATTCTGTTGTGGTTAAATTGGTAATATACTTAACTTCCATATAGAATTAGAGCGCAATCTCAATTAGTCAATTAGTTTGTTCGTGGCAGCTGTTCATGTCAATTGACTTTAGGTACAATCTGCGATTTTTACGATATGCAGCACAGAATTTTCCTAAAATTTTGTTTTCAACGAAATTTCTTGTGCCAACGCGTTGAAAATGCTAAAAAAACATATGAGAATAACTTGTAAAAACACGCGTATGAGTGGTATAATTATTTAAAGAGAGTCGTATAATCGTCGAACACTTGCTTCGTTCTGATTCCACATCAAATATCGATGAAAACGTTAAAAGAGTGAAGAAATTAGTGCTTGAAAATTGCTGTGTGAACGACAAAGAGATTGCTGCCGAACTTAACATATTAAATGGCTTTGTCCATACCATTTTAATCAAAGTTTTGGACATGAGATGCGTTGTAGCACTGCTGGTGCTAAAAATTGAGTAGTATAATAAGGTGGGTTCTAACCCAAATTGCAAAATATTTATGCAAAATTCGCTGTTTACTAATTAAATATTTTTATTAATAACCCACTTTCCCAGAATTTTTTGATTCTATCAGCAAGATGGCAGACGTGACCTCACGCATATGTCCAGAGAAAAATGTGCTTTTGTGCTCATGTGCTGGAATGTTGCTAGATTCGAACCTGGGCCCTCATGGTTATTATACAACGCACCAACCTCTTAGACCACCGTCGCCTGTTATTAGTAGATGTCTAGTGAGTTTCCAAAGTGTATATGATGACGTCACGCATATGTCAAAAGAAAAAAATAAGTCGAGACGGAGCCAGACTCGAACCTGGCCCTTTCGTTTACAGCGCAATAGTCTTACCACCTAGGCTACCGTAGACTATTGTCAGTGGACATGCAGTGAAGCTTCTCAAAGTGTGTATGATGACGTCACATATACGTCAAAGAAAAAAATAAGTTGAAATCAAGATTCGAACCTGAAACTTTCGTTTATTATTTAATGGTCCTTCTACCTAGATCATCGTAGACTCATGCTCGAAGACGCATAGTGAAGTTTCTTACAGTGTGTGATGACGTCTTGCATACGTCGAAAGAAAAAGATAAGTCGAAACTAGGTCAGACTCGAAATTGGACCCTTCGTTTACTGTGCAATGGTCGTACTCGCGCAGTAAAGCTTTTCAAATTGTGTATTACAATAACGGACAGAGTAAGAGGGACATAGTCCTCATCTGCAGCTTTTCAGCGATTGCTATCAAAACGTGTGTTGAACAATTATTAAACATCTATCGAACGTTTACTGTGCCATATCGAACCACTATTAAACATCTTTTTTTTATAACGATGGGGAAATCCTCATGGATACCCCGGCCCTTTGGGAAGGGGGTGAGGGTTATGCCGAATTCTTACCGGCTAAAACTCCACTGGGGTGTCTACTAATCGGGCCGGAATGGGGGTAGTCAGGGGAACTACGTCTGTATTCCCTCCCCGACATCCTGGCTCCAGAGCTCTACTGGAGCCCCACGTCCAAGTGCCGCAACCCTTCCCACAAAAGGAGTCGGGGGCGTGGCGTCCTGGCCGATCTCCCGGCCGGGTTGGCCTTCTGGTTCCGGTTATTGGAGAGAGGGGAACACTCACCCTCTCTCCTAGTCAGCCAGAGTAGTCGCCGCCATGTAAGAAACGGTACGGTATCCTCGAATCGCCCTAACGACTACCGACCGCAGCGCCTGGCGTATTAGGCGCTTGCTGCGACTGGTGGCTATGAGCTGGGGCGCCCATATGGGCGCCCCGTACAGGGCTATCGAGAGCACCACATCTGTATACAGGCGGCGAGCTCGCCATACTGGGACCCCTTGGGTCCGCATTAGACTGGCGAGAGCCAGACCCGCTTTGCGGACCCGGGGGGCCAGCTATCTAAAGTGCGGCCCGAAGTCCCAACGACTGTCCAACGTCAGACCAAGATATTTTATCGTGGGCCCGATGTTGACGTGGATTCCATCCACCAGAACCCGGATCCTCGGCGGAGCTCCGCGACTGCCGTCGCGAAAAAACACGGCCTCAGTCTTGCAGGGCGTCACCTTAGACCTAGGTCCTTGATGGTGTTCACCATCGATGCTAGTACTGCCTCCGCACGGAGGCAGGCTTCCCCCAGTCCTCCCCCCGGCCACCACTAACGTGTCATCTGTGTAGCAGATGACGTGGCAGCCAGGAGGGAGTAAAGGTATGTCGAGTTCCGCGAGGGGACCCCCCCAAACCCCCTAGGTAAGGAACCGAGAGGGACCCTGCAGCATCGACCCCCCATGGGGGTCAGTCTTCCCTCTCCGAGGCTCCCTCCGCTGCTGCACCATTCTGCTGCTGCATTCAGCGTCTCACCCCGATTCTGGGCCATCCCTCCGTGGCGCGGGGATGAGTTTTCCTCATTAAGAGGTCGGCCCATCCCTACCCGCTCCTACCTGGATGTGTCGCCAGTGGCGGAGCCTCCCATGGCTACTGCCCCGCAGGCAATCCCATCGGCCTGGGATGAGGGAGTGGGGAGAGCTCCCTGCTCTTATACCACCACTCCTCCCATCCCACCTTTGCCAGGAGGGAAGTAAAGGCCTCTACCTTTATTATAACATCCGTTTCGGAGATCCCCGTCGGCTTAACCGTCGACGGGGGATCCGTCGCAGGTGGAGCGACCGTCGCTTCACTTTTTGCCGGCCCTGTCGGATCTGTGGGTGGTGGAGGCTGATTAACCTCAGCCTCTACCGCCCCCTTCCCTACCTCTTTGGCCGTGTGGGCCACGGTGGGGACAGCGGTCCCTAATGTGACATGGGAGGCGGCGTCGTCAATAGGACAGGCTCTATGGCCTGAATCGCAGCCCCCGTCCGCCTACGTGCCGCCTTGTTTTCCCGGTTCCTTCGCCTGCGACGGGGGGCAGATTCCCCCTCTCGGGACAGCCTTAGGGGCTGCTTTGTATGCCCGGCCACCCATACGGTGACCGGGGTCTCTTCCCTCCATTTAGCACAGGGGGCACTGCACTTCTGCGGCGCATTCCCGTGCCACATGTCCGGCCCCTCCGCATCTGAAGCAGTGACCACCGAGCATTACCTCGGCTCGGCAGATCACCGCCATATGACCATATCGGAGGCATCGGTAACATTGGAGGAGCCGTTCTTCCCTAATTCTAGCCACCTAATTCTAGACACCGACTACCCTATCCTTAGTTCCCCTGTTGCAGCTAATTTCTAGGTCGGTGTTAGCGGACACCGTACCCAAATTGCCCCTAGCCCGCCGGTCGACCTCTTGAGCTCACCGGTCTGGAGGTCGTCCGGCGGGCAATCTGTCGCTGTTAAAATCGCGGCCCGCACCATAATCGGGGTGACGGAGTTATCTAGGCCGACGAGGCGAAGTTCCGTTCGCCTCGACGGCCTGGCAACCACCGCCTCCCCATCTAACGCATCCTGGAGGTCCTTGGCCAGGCGATCGGCTTTAGTCCAACCATCCTGTTCAGGGATCTCCAGTATTACTCCCCCATTCCTGGCTCTTTTTAATTTAAATTTGCCAGGCTCCAGGCCGACCTCCTTTAGGTCGATCCGCTGCCTGGCATAAGCCATTACCTCATTGATGGAATGCCCCGGCAAAGCGGTCACAGTAACGATCGGGTTGCGCGGGGGGTTCCTAATTTGTGGCTGCTTCAGTGGAGGGGGTCCCGTCTTTGGGAACCCTCCCGCCCCGGTCTTCCCATCCTTTAGGGGGGGGGTGCTGCCTTCTTTGCAGCACCCGCCCCTTCCCTAGGTTCGGAGGGTTTGGGCTGAGGCCTACCCCCTTCCCTTACCCTTCCAAATGGACACCGTCGTCCACCCATCACGTCCCTCCTTAACGGCCACCGGTTGCCGCGGAGGAAGGGCGAGGAGGCTAGGCCCGCTGCCCATAGCTGCAGGTACCAGAGGGAAAAACCCTCTCCAGTATCCGCCCAGTGCGAGCGATTTCTGCCTTGAGATACCGGACCTGAAGTTCCAGAGCACCCAGGTCTATCGGGCCCCCCTGCTCCACCAACCTCTCGTAATCGGCCAATGCCTCCTTCACATCTCGGAGGGAGTCATTGGCTATATTATTAAGGCGTGCGAGGGGCTTTCCAATATAGCGCCCCGCAGCCTTTCTCCCCGGCTAGACCCGAAACTCTCTCGGGTACTGCACACCTGAGATAGCCTTGGAGGCCAAGGTTTTAGCCACCAGTGTGAGCCTCCACACGGGCGGAAGCCCCCACTGGTGCCGTTTTCGACCCTCCCAGCCATTCCCCTCCCCCGAGTTTTGGAGAAAACCTCCCGCGGCCGCAGTGGCATAATCGCCCTCGACCAGCGGGAAGCCCTCCCTCGGAAAATGCTTCTCCCAGATTTGCGAGGCGAACAGATCTCCCCATACCGCCCCACCTTCGTGATTCCAGGGGGCCGCACTTCCCCCCGCTGCAGGGACATTACCGTCCGCCAGCGGAGGGAAATGAAGCCCTCTGTCCCTCCATAAGTGGGAGGCGGACGTCTCCGCCTTCCTCTACCTCTTTTTATGCGTCCCCGGAGAGACCGTGGGTGAGCCACTTTGACTCGCCACCGGTCTCTCCACAGGCGCCTCCCTTCGGGCGGTAGTCTATTCCAGCGGTGTGCCCGCCTAGCACACACCGCCTGGTCTGTCGCATGATGACGACAGGGCGGGGGAATGCCGGGACAACATTCCCCCTCCCGCCGTTTCTCGGCTCCCAGTATCGAGAAGGATCTCTCTGTATCGGACATCTCCCATAGTTTGTAAGGGTTTTACGAGCCCTTACACACTCGGGTTTGATTTTGGGGTTTTCCTTCCCCTAGATCGGGTGCCATCCGAAGCTAACGAGCCTGCTCTACCCACGCTGTAGGGACCTTTGGGTTGCACAAGTGCAACCTTCCAATCCCTAGGTTACTCCGAGAGGCAGCTGCCCATCACGGAGTGTGTTTTGGACGCTCTTAAACAGTGATCTTCCCAACCTGGCCCTCCCTTCGGTTGGACCGAAGGTACTACCCAAGTGGATCATTACACCGAGACTCCCCCACCACAGTAAGGTGGCGCCCAACGGGGGAGACTATTAAACTTCTTTTTTTTATCACGCAGGGGAAATCCATTATAGATATCCCCAACCCTTGGGGGAGGGGTCGGGAGTTATGCCGGACTCCTACCGGCATAACTCCCGACCCTTCCTGCGGTGTCTAACTTTCGGACCATGGTGGGGGGAGTCAGGGGAACTACTCCCATATTCCCTCCCCGACATCCCGACCCCAGCGCTCATCCTAAGAGGCCCCGCCATAGTACCGCACCCCCCCCACAAAGGGAGTCGGGGGCGCGATCCCCGACCGGTTGCCCGGCCGGGTTGGCCTTCTGATTCCATTTACTGGAGGGTGGGGACATACCCTCCCTCAGCGCCCCCTTGTTGGTCAAGGGGGCGGGGAAATGGAGCCCAGCACCAACCGGGCTTCCACTCCCACTTCACCTAACCCCTACTGATGCCCAGGGGGAGGCGGGTGGGTGGGCTTCATACACTCGTCACTCCCGTCCCCCTGCGTCCGAAGGCGGGCCCGAGGCGGCTTCCGGCGAGGCGGTGGCCGCTCCTTCTCGGCTGGCGTCACCTCGGGCCCGCTGCCTAAACCGGGGGAGCGCCACCTTCGCCGCCGCCGCTCCCTGCGGCCACGGATGCCGGAGTGGCGCTCCCATTCGGCAGCCTCTTTCTGCGACATCACGTCGCGGCAGAAGGGGACCGCCGTCCCCCATGCTTCTCCGCTTCCGCACATGGCGCGAACCATGCGTGGGAGCGAGAAGAGATCCTCCACGTGGCACCGCCTGGGCCAGGACGCGGTGCTGCTGGTTTCACGCAGGGCATAGAGCCAGCGTATGATGCGCCATGTCCACAGGCTTCGGGCAGTGATGACAGCCGACGGTGAGCTCCTTCCCTATCTGGTGCAGGTACTTTCGGAAGCATCCGTTCCCGGTCAGCACCTGCGCCAAATGGAAGTTGAGTCCCCTCCTGTCCGCCACCTCGGGCAGACAGGGGCGGACAGCCTCGGCCGTTCGGAGCCCGGGTCCTCGGGGATCGGATAAAATGTTCGCCCACCGTTCCAGTACCCGGGCTCTGGCCTGTGACTTCAGGGCCGCCAGGCCCCTGGCCATTGGACTCTCATCTCCCTTGTGGAGTTCCTTCACCTTCCAATAGAGAGTATATCTTTCATGGGCGAGCTCCATAGGAGTCCTATTAAACATCTATTAAATATTAACCGTACCATATTGAACCACTTTTTTTTTGTTACCCTGGAGAAACTCCTTATGGGTACCCACAGACCCTCGGGGGGGGGGGCTGTGGGTTATGTCGGACTCGCACCGATTAAAACTCCAGGGTGGTGCCAGCCTTCAGGGGCAGCGGAAGGCAGCCGAGAGAACTATTTCCATATTCCCTTCCATAAGCCGCCGCCCCTTTTGGCCCCACAACAAAGTGGGACCCTCGTCCGCTTTGGCTCCCGCGCACCACAGGACTTATGGGGGGGAGGAAGGAGAGGGGAGCCACGCAGCTAGACGCGCCAAACGCGTGCCGCCTAGTGTGGCTACTAGACCGCTGCTCCCTATCAGTCCCTCTCAACCCAGGAAGGAGGAGCAAGTGAAATCGGCCAAAGACCGTTCACCCATTCAACTTCCTGGCCGGGGAGCGCCGTCCTATCGAGGGGTGCGCGGGGTAGCCGGGATCAGGTATTGAATCCCTCCCTCCATACATGGAGGGAGGGACATCCGATCCCTAACCGGCCGTGCTGCAGGCCGGGGAGGGATGGGAGGGCACCCGCCTCCCTGCCTCGACCCCACCTCTGGTGTTCGAGGTGGGGTTCGGTACCGTGACCAGAGCCCCCACCCTGGTTACAGCTCCCCATCTCTCCCCCTCTTATTCTGCCTTACTCCCGGGCTTGAAAGGGGGGAGGAACCCTATCTCCAACTGACTGGTCAGGGCAGGGGGGGACCTTTCTCCCTAGGCCGCGTAGTTAGCCCCGGTCCCTCTGCGGCAGTGGCACAAGGTCCCCCACGACGTGAGGGGGGCCGGACTCCGCCAGTCCGCAGCCGGGGACCACTGGTGACCCCCCGCGTCGCGCAAGCGACTCACCCACCGGCACCAACCCGGCGGGCTCCCGGTCCTCCCTCGGGTGAGAAACCTCACTCACCTTTGCTACCGCTTTTACTGCGACAGCAGGTCCAATCGATCCCCTGTCGGGAGGGCGGCCGCGACGGCGCTCCAACGAACGCCTAGTACCGCCTCCACTTCAGGGTGGGGACGCGAGCCCGCAGGACGGTCCCGCCATCCTATGGCCCGCGTCCTTCCTCTTCTCATGGGACACGGCGCAATCCGGACGTGGTACACACGCCCGCGCCGTGTGTCCGCCCCGGCTACATCGGTAGCACAGGCCGCTACGATCAGTAGCGGCTGTGCAATTAGCCCGAACGTGGCCGAGGCCCCAACATCGGTAACACTGGGGCGGCCGCACCGCTAGCAAGGTAACGCTGATGGTCGACCACCCCAGCGCGAACTCGCCGCCCCTGGCCGCCGCAACTGCAGCCACCAGCGGCAGTCGGGCTCATACCGACCCGCTCCCTCGGTTCCCCTACCTGAGGGGTCCGAGGGTAACCTCCTCTGGCCTACAGCCACCGCTGTTGGCCAGGGATTGTATCAGTTCCTCGGGGGTTGCCGCCTCACTCACCCCCCGAGACGGACTTCCCTCTTTAGCACAGGGCGATTTATACTCGCCCCTGGTAAAACTTCTTTAAGGCGGGCCGCTTTGCGGCCCGCCTTCTCGCCGCTGGGGCTCGGTTTCTTAACACGGACCAACAGATCCTCGGCGGCCGTTTTTCCAACTTCCGCCCCTAGGATATCAAAATCCTACAGGGGGACCACCTTCATTGCCCACCTCAGGGTCTCCGCATAGGAAGACCTTGGGGCGAGGCGAACTGTCACCATGGCTGTCTGCGGCAGTCGCGGCCACTTATCCCTCCCCGCTGTGACGGGGGGGCCCGGAGGGTCGCTGCACGGTTACCCGCGCCGACGCCGAGGCCCCCTGTTTCACAGTCCCTGTTCCCTTCCCGGAAATGAGAGGGGCCGAAATCGGGGTTGCGGAAACCCGCTCACCCCCCCCCCCCCCGGTTACCCTCCCCATCACCCTTTCTCTTTCTTTTTCTCCCAATGACATTGGCCACTGTGTCCTCCACTTTTCTACTCCTTTCATCTCCTATATTCTCAGGGGGGGTGGTACCCTGACCTGGGAGGGGTCGTCAACCGACAGAACCCTTCCCAGCGGGCCCCCTGAGACCTCCGTCTGCGTTCCACTTTCCCTTCCTAATCCATTTACCCTTCCCGTTTGGGTCTCCCTACTCTCCCTCGAGACCGCGACTGCTTCCACTTCCATGTAAATGGGTGGAGGCGCCACATCCATCCTCACGGACTCTTCCATCTGTGTGGACACCTCCACCCTCTCCTTCAATTCTTTTTCCTCCCCCCACCTCTTCAACTCCTCCATGCGCCTGACGCAGTCCTGCATCATCCGGACCTGCTCCGCAGTTCCTTCTCTCGCCAGGTGTATGCGTTTCTCCCACAGTTTCCTCTCCCTCTCAAACTCCCACTCTCTCATCTCCCTCCCTTTCTTCAGGGCCTTGAACTGTGCAGATATTTCCTCCATATTCTGACACAGTTCTTTTCTGCATGTCTGGCTTATAGCCAGCTTCCTCTCCAGCTCCACGTTCTGGTCCTCAAGGCCCGCAGCGGCCACGACCAGCTCCTGCGAGTATTTGAGGGTGGAGCTCAACAGCTCCCGAAGCCTACCCTTCTGTAAATTCCCTAGACTTAGGTTTCCTCCCCATTCCTCTATTTGCTTATGCAAATATTCCTTCCATCCCCCCACCTCCTTGCGGAGTAGGGGGGATAGATGGGCTCCTCTCCTTCCACCTTCTCTCCTTCTCCTCCCACTGCTCCCGGCCCTTCCAACTCCTCATCCGAGAGGGCAAGGGAGTCCCCGTCGACGGAGTATTCCATTCCTTCGTCTGTGCCCAGCGGACCCTCCGTGTGCCCCTCGATCCCCGCTACCAGGGATATCACACGCACGCTGAGGGGGACCTCCTCCATCTCCTCCCCCTTTTCTGCCCTCTCCTTCTTGGCGGACGCTATCCTGGCCTGCAGGACCTTGACCGGCGTCCCAGAAACCCTCCTAGAGTCCCCTCTGAGACTCTCTTCCTCTGATCTCGAGGATCCCTTCCCCTTCCTTCTCTTCCCTTGTTTTTTGTTTTGGCTATCCATTGTGGTTTGTAACCCACCATTCCTGGCGGCTCGACCGGCCGGGCATGCCCGCACCACGGAAGAACTCCGTTTTCACTTTCACCATAAGCTTCTACGAGCATTCGATGAGCTTCAGCGGCTATTTTCTTCAAATGAAAACAGAAAATTAGAACTTCCCGGAAATAATGCTTTTTGGCTCGAATTTCGATATTTTCGAATCAGATAAACACGATGTTATTGTTATAAATCCAAACGTTTATCAACTGAATATTATTACCAGATATCAAAACTAAAAAATAGTCTTTTGCCGACATTAGGGGTTAGAAAAGTACATAGTGCAGCAATTGACCGCCAGATAGACCGAATTAATTCACATACCAGATACATTCTATAAGGTGTAACGATACGCCGATCGTTACGAATCGGGTCGTGTAAAATATATTCCGCGGGTAGGCACCCTGCACAGGATGCAAGCGAGCGAACGAACAAGCAAGTGACAGGAGCGAAAGAGCGAGCGAGCGAGAGGAGCGAAAAGAACGGGCGAACGAGAGAGCGAGCGAGCGAGAAGAACAAAAGAGCGAGCAAGCGAGAAGAACAAAAGAGCGAGCAAGCATGTGGCGCGCGCGTGGAGGCAAGGACCGCCTCGGCTCGCGCGGCATGCGACCGTCACGTGCCCCCGTGTCGCGCGATACGGAAGGAGAACAAGCTAGAGACGCACAGGCGGCCAATATAAGGCACCGTGCGACTGGCAAGAGGCACCTTTTTTTCCGACGCCTCGAGACGAGGCACCGACCCGCCTGAGAGTTCTCCGGCATTTCTAAAGCGAGTGTACTCGCCGGCATCCTCGAGAGCGAGTGTACTCGCCATCCTCTCAAGAGCGAGCGTACTCGCCATCCCCGAAAGCGAGCGTACTCGCCTTCTCCGAGAGCGAGTGTACTCGCCGGCATCCTCGAGGGCGAACGTACTCGCCATCCTCTCCCCGAGCAAGCGTACTCGCTAACTGCCAGGGTCGAGTGTCCTCGCCATACCCAGAGCGAGTGTGCTCGCCAACCTGATACGACGCAAAGATCCTCGCGGCCCAGCGTGCGGAAGAGTGGCCCAAAGAGCCACGGGCATCCCGACGGCCCACGAAATTACACGCGGACGGATCTCGACAAGCGACCGCCCACCGGTCGCACGCACCACCTATTATATCACAGTAATTTTCACTTCTAAATAAAGCTATTTAATCGATCTTGGAGCAAATAAATTGAGCGCGATCCCTTCCCGCCGCTGGGTTCCGGCGAGCCGTGTCTCGCCAAGACCCCTCGAGAGAATCCCTTTGCGGAAGGACCCGCCCGGACGCACACCAGGCGTCACAAAGAAATAAGTTTTCATATGATTATTGCATCGAAAAGTATTATTCAACTTTTGCAGACGAAGCATGTCATCGTAATCGGTGTTCATGGTCTCAATGATCACGTTGCTTCTCACATTGTCATCCAGAAGGTGTAATAATAATTCTCGCTTCTCATGCTCCTTCACGCACACAAATTAAGATGCGTCGTCTTCAAGTTCGTCATACATATCCGCCACAGCTGTAGTAACCAAATGTTCAGCTCTGCAGTATTTGACGGTTCCATCTTCCTATCGTAATCCATGATGATTTGCCGTTAACCAGTAAGCTCTCGATTTATATGACCTTGTGAACATATGTCATGGCATCGGACTCGCGAAGACGTAGTGCGAAAAAATAATTCCGTTCTTCAGTATCGCTGCTTCTTTTACAGTAAATCTCTTTCCAACCATGTACACTTGCAGATCCACAAACGTCGGCACAACCATGGTGAAATATTCTTCGACACGTCCGGGAGAGAAATGTTGTTTATAGCACTTTGTTGCATGTATTATTCTTTTCTCGTACATACTTTCTGATGTTAGTTGAGTTTGCGCACTAGTTGGTTGGTTAGTGGGCTGTATTCAACTACACAATCATGCAGGATAAGACAGTATGCGGTAGTGTTTTATTGATATCGTTCAAGATTACGTGAGGCATTCGCCATTGTATCTTGAATAGCTCAATCGTAGGATCCAGCGCTGAAGATCCTAGTAAACTGTTGTTGTCGCTGCGCGATCATAATAGAATCAATTCGTGACGCGCGTTAATCACTATACGCTTGTAGTCTTCACAGAGTTCTAGCAAGACGTTGAGTGGTACGCAAAAGTTGAAGTATCCGTTCGGCGAAATAGTGTCAGTCGTGTATCCCACGCAGCATTTTTCATGATAGCATTTTCGTCTGAAGATATCGATACATAGTTTTTGAACGTTGAAGTTATTCCCACGTTTCTGTTACGATCAATCTCCACATCATCCAGTTCATAACGGATCTCATCAAACATGAACGCAACGCAATTATATCCCAACGTTACAGTCGCACCATCGACTGCTACTTGTTTCGTCATCTTCCCCTCGACATAGAGATAACTTTCGCATGGCAATATGTATAAATCCTGCTGCTGTATGGATATTCATATCTCGCCGCTATATCCAAACGTGTTAGCGTATGGATTGTACGTATGTGTCTCAATCTTGACGATGCGCTCGTCAAAGATCGGTCTTCCAATGTTCAAAATGTCAATAATCTTTCTCAATCGTTTCGTACGGTGAATATCAGAGAATTCAAAAATTCAATGTTCTACGCGCTGAGTTTCTTTCGAACGAGGGGTTACGTACTGTTAATCGTGTGTCTCGTAAAAAATATATTTCCCGCGTGTTTCTCCTGTTCCACTTCATTCACCACAAGTATTTCATAGATTGCGTTTATTATCGTCGCTGTCATACATGCAATCTAATAGTAATCTCTTCTCCTCGAAAATCGAGCGATTGTCCTTCTTAATCGACGACACGCACCGTTAAATATGTAATGCTCCGTGCGATGATTGGAAGGAAAATGACATGCGCAGGCGTTTCCGACATCTTATATCCTGGTGTCACCTTAGGCGAGAATTCATGTATCACATGTACACGTATACTATTGCTGTACGCACCACTGACAACGCTGAATTCTATACGAATGATATTAACGTTGATAATCTTAATCGGTGCGTCCGATTCATACCATGGGTGCGGTTCTAATACACGACTCGAAGAGAATCCTAAAAGCGAGCCAATGTTGTTTGGTTTGTTAAAATTTATTCTATAAGCACATTTTATTTCGCTCTTCATCGTATTATTATTGGCACGAATTATTATAGGATATTCATTCTTGTCATCCCTATATGGATTATTTTTGGAACGCACTGCTTTTGGAGAATGTGAAATTGCACGTTTTAGATATTCGTATATGGCGCGCAATTCGCACGATCCTTCAAGAATCGTAATTTCTTCATAGTTAGCAGCATAGTAAAATTTATTATTCGATGAATTTATGTTTGATATCGTATTGTATGTTTCGAAATCCGTTAAACCGAATTCGTAATCATCATCGCTCAAATCTATCGCGGGAAAGTATCTCGCCTAAGGGTGCTACTGTTGCCAGTCAACGTAAGCATTAGCGACATATTTGCAAACTGCCGAACAAATATTGACTGCTGTTAGTGGAATGTCATCATCATCATTTAAATTGATCTTCTACTGTTTGGAGAAACTGCAAGTACAATTATCCGCAAATGCTTTGGTTGTAATGTTGATAAGACACGATTGTACACAATTTTCACTACATCTCTCTCAAGGTATCGAATCAATTCCTTGGGCGGTCAAAGATTACCAAAACTATCAAAATGTACTGTGCGATTTCCCCTTTTTGCATATGCTGCCCAGTGTGTACCTGGTCCATCTGTGTTGTCTAAATTTACAATACCACTCTCGTTTTGACGTACTCCATCTATCGGTAAGGCGTCGCACGTGAAAACACCTGGAAAGAAAGATATACGCTTACGCCGCCCTAGTCTTTCCAACTGTACATTAGTCATTGCACCCATGGGTAATTTTAGCGTCTCTTTGACGTTTTTTTTTCCTGCAGCGCCTAGACTGCGCTTGTACGGAGCAAGACAGATTCCGCGATCTTTCATAGCGCGACCTTCTATAGCGCGATGATGATGTTTTAATTCTTCCAGCTGGCGTTGCGCGGCATTGCCATCATTCACCGCTTTTGCGACACTCGCCGCTCCACCGACTAGTGAACCCAGAATTCCCAGTAATGGTAAAACTGGTAAAATACCACCCCGTTTTGTTATTGGAAGTGCTCGTTTTCGGATTGCTTTCTTGGACGACTTCTTTTTCTTCTTGCCCATGCCGATTTTCGTTTTGGCTTTCATGGCAATCCAAATGACTGCAGCAGCAGCTCTCTCGCCTAGAGTTGAATCCTTCGAAGTTATGCGTTTCCACACTTTTACAGCAAGAATCTTAACCGCCGCATGCCGATCAGCGAGATTACTGCTACGCGAATATGCTATATCGTGCTCACGACATGCCGCATCCAATAAATTAATGCCTCGATTGCCTCTGGCCAATCGTTTTATCAAGTGAGTTCCAGGTCCACAAAATTGATATCCGGGAATGTGTAGTTCGATAGGAAGTGCATTTATCGCGCGATTCAACAGACCGCTGCCGACTTTGATTTTTGTCGATGCCATTCACTACAATCTCTGATCAGCGGTGCCGGACCGTCGAAATACGTTCGCTGTCACGGACGATTGTAATGTTCCGAATATCGGCAATACTGCTGAATGTCTGGATCGACTCTTAAATGTTCAATCTGTCCTGCAAATCGTTAATATACTTTGCAAATTCGCGTAACAAAATAATCTTCGGTATGTATTTCAACTGTTCGGAGGTTAGCTCTCGAATATCATAAGTATCTGTCAGAAGGAGCAACATTTTCTAAACTGAGCGTTTCCAAGATCGACGCGTCTATATATAATTCAATCGCAACGATCCGTTAACGAACGTTTCTGACACCGATAGATGAAATTGGATACTTTACATTCTCCAATAACAGCGACGTGATTCCAATGGCTGAAGCGCTAAAAAATTCCATTTTTGTCTTTGATGACGTGGCATGCGACTAGCAAGATACGATAAGAGAATACTTCGCCATGGATCACCATTCGAACGTTGACTGTTTCTATCTCTGTCAGATGTATGCAAAAATACCCAAGCATATTATACGGGACAATACAAATCTCCTGATTCTTCTTAAACAGGATGGTACCAACTTGAAACATGTGTACAACGATCATGTGAACACTGACATGTCATATGATGATGTCAGTGCATTGTTCGCAAATGTTGGGAGGATATATATGGTTTCACAGTGATTGATAAGGACAGCTTAATGACCAACGGACTATACAGGAAAGGATTTAACGACTTTGCTGTGCTGTGGGGTGCACAATCGTCATTGTAACTTCAACGTGGTAACATCTTCAACGCCCACGAGACAGCCATATCAATGATGAATAGTAGCGTGAAGATCGAGAGTCGTGGAAAGGTAGCGGAAGAGATTGCGAAAACGAGCGAATAGATCCGCAAGAAGTATTGCGCTTTGAAAACCAGTAGAATGGTGGAAAATGCTGCATTGGAGAGACACTTTGATCCTATTATTGAATCTCTCAAGCAATTTTTTTTGTTCACGCAGGGGAAATCCATCATGGATACCCTCTGCCCTTGGGGGGGCCGAAAGTTATGTCGGACTCCTATCGACTAAAACCCCTGCGGGATGCCTACCGCCGGACCGTGGTGGGGGGGAGTCAGGGGCTCACTACCTAAGCCCGGGGAGCGCCGCCCTCTCCGCCGCTCCCTGCGGCGGACTCCCGGGCGACGCTCTCTCTCGGCGGCCTTCTTTTTGGACATTACGTCCTTGCCAAAGTAGGCCGCCGCTCCCCACCCTTCCTCGCTCCCGCACATGGCCTTGACCATGCGCGGGAGCTAGACTTCACCCTCCCGGCACCCCACCGCCCGGGCGAGGACACGGCGCTCTGGAGCCCAGGCCTGGCACTCGGCCGAGGTGTGCTCCACCGTGTCCTCAAGCTCCGGACAGTGGTGGCATCGGGTAGTGGATTCCTTGCCAATCCAGTGCAGGTACCGAACGAAGCAACCATGCCCGGTCAGCACCTGCACCAGATGGAAGGCGAGTCCACGTCCCGCCCTGCCCACCATTTCGGGTAGGCGGACAGCCTCGGCCGTTCGGAGCCCGAACCCACCGGGTATGGGACAACATGTCCGACCACTTCTCCAGAAGCCGGGCTCTGGCCTGGGACCTCAGGGCCCTCAAGCCCCTGGCCGATAGCTCGCCCTTCTCGCGGAGCTCCCGCACTTTCCAATAGAGGATACACCTCTCTTCTGCGAGGAGCTCCACGGGAGGGGAACCGGCCAGGGTGGTCGCGGCCATATTTGAAACGGTGCGGAACCCTCGGATGGCCCGCACGACCACCGGTCGCATCGCCTGACGCATCGGGTTTACGAAGCGACCGGTGGCTGCGAGCTGGGGTGCCCATATGGGCGCCCCATACAGGGCCATTGAGAGAACCACACCAACATATAGGCGGCGAGCCCTCCAGTCTGGGTCCCCCTGGGCGCGCATCAGGCTGGCCACTTTTAGACCTGCCTTGCGCACCCGGGGGGCCAGCTGCTTGAAATGAGCCCTAAAATCCCAACGGCCGTCCAACGTCAGGCCCAGATACTTCATCGTGGGCCCAACGCGGACGCGGACTCCATCCACCAGCATCCGGGTCTCCGGCGGCGCCCCACGACTGCCGTCGGCTTCAGTCTTATGGGGCGCCACCTCGAGACCCAGGTCTCGGATGGTGCCCACCATCGTTGCGAGTGCCGCCTCCGCTAGGAGGCGGGCTTCCCCCCAGGCCCTTCCCCCGGCCAGTACTAATGTGTCGTCTGCATAGCAGACGACATAGCAGTCCAAGGGAAGGGGAGTGCGCAGCACCTGGTCGAACGCGATGTTCCAAAGCAGGGGGCCGAGGATGGACCCCTGCGGAACCCCGCGCTCCATAGCGCGCTGACCTTGGATCCCGCCCTCCGTCAGGAAGGCGAGGTCCCTGCCCCCGAAGTAGGCTGACAGGATGCGCCGGAGATAAGCGGGCACCCCATGATACTCGAGGGCCCGTCCTATCTCTGGCCAGGGCAGGGTGTTGAACGCATTCTTGATGTCGAGCGACACCGCGAGCAACATCCCGCGCCCTTCCTCCACGACCGTCCGGGTCAGGTCCCGGACCCACTGGATTGCATCCATGGTTGAGCGTCCGGGTCTGAACCCGTATTGACGCTCGTGGAGGTTCGGCCCCTCCAAGGACATATGCTGGACGAGGCGGTCGGCAATAATGCGCTCAAGCATCTTGCCCACCTCGTCCAGCAGGCATATTGGCCTATAGGCCGACGCGCTCCCGGGCGCTTTACCCTCTTTCGGAAGGAGAACCAAATTGACCTCCACTCTGGGGGGAATACCCCCTCCTTGAGACACCCGTTCATGACGGCCCGCGTGGCCTCGAACTGGTTTCCTTCACCGAGGGCGAGAGCCCAGGCGTGGCCAGGAATGCTATCGGGGCCGGGGGCGTTCCCCCTGTCCCCGAGTCTCTTCCTGACCCCAGCGAGTTCCTCTGGATTGACCTCCAGGCTCTCGTCCCACTCGCCGTTCCGTAGTTCGGGAACGAGGACCTGGGGGGCCCCCTTCCACCTTCGGAAAGAGGGTCCAGGAGCCCCTCGAGAGCCTGGCGGGGGCGCCCACGGACGGAGCTTTCCCATGGTCCGTTTATAAGGGTGCCCCCACGGATCCTCATCCAGGGAGCTCACTAGTTGCTCCCAGGCTCTTCGCTTCTCCTCGGCGGTGGCGGTCTTGAGGGCTTCCCCCTTATTGAGGTAATCCTCCTTTGCCATTGTGGCATCCCCATCTCGTCGCCAGGCCCGGGCGACACCCTCTTAGCGTAGACGCAGGAGTCGCGGAGCTCCGCGAACTCCTGCGTCCTCCAATAAGCGGCCCGGCGCCGATGGGGATGGGACCGGGGCATCGCGACGTCGCACACCGACGCGACGAAGCCCGCTATCTCCCTAGCTCCCTCCTGAGGGCTAGGGTCCCACTCACCTCGCACCTCGTCGAGATGTCAGGTGGCCACAAGGACAGCCGCCTGAAACCTGTCCGAGTCGAGTCGACTGAGAGCCCATTTCTTGAGGAGGGGAAAGTCCCCCTCCCCAGGGCGGCAGTCCAGCACCCGCGCGAGGGCGGGGAGGCGGAGGGCACACACTACATGTCGGTGATCCGACAGTGTTTCGTCCTCCGCATCTACCGTCCATTCCCGGAAGAACCGGGCGGCCGAGGGGGAATCCCAGGTCAAATCAATGACCGGCTCCCCCCGGCCGCACACAGGTGCTGCTGGACCCCCTGTTCATCAACAGGAGGTTCAATCCCGCCGCCCAGTCGATCACGACCCTGCCCCGGGGATCCCCTTGCCGAGGACTGCAACCCCACCCTACAAAGTTGGCATTGAAATCCTCGGTAATGACTACGGGTCGGGGGTGGCACTGCCGTACCACATCCCTGATCCTGTCAAGGATCCCCTTGATTGGGGCAGGATTGCTGAGACCGGCCTTATTCCTGTGATGGGGGAGATACACCCCCACTACAGTGATGGGACTCCAGTCGACCGCCACATACGAGGCACCCGCCTCCCTGAGAGAACAGGGAGGGGACCCCGTTGCAGGCTCGACCACCATGGCCACCGAGCCATCCGGGCTGCCAAACCATGGATTGTTGGGCGGCATCCAATGTGGCTCAGTGGCTACCCCTAGCCCGGCCCCCAGTTCCAGGATCCTATGTACCTATAGGTCCTGGGCTTGGTGGCGGCCGAGGTTAGCTTGTAAGGCCCGGAGTAGCGTGAAGGCTAGGCCTTTCACGTCTCCTCCGGGCTGCCTGCTTCCATCCCCTCTTAAGAGACCTCTGACAGCATCGTCGCTTCAGTCTCCCCGAGGGGGCTTCAACCATGGTGGCGTCAATCACGGGCACCTCAGCGGAGGAGTAGGGGGGCCCTACCTAAGCCGCCTCCTTCTCTGGGGGGTACGAGGGGTGGCAGCTGTCGGGGGTGCCGGGGGTGGCGCGCTCACCGACTCCCTTATATCTAGGGCCGTTGAGGTTGTGTCCTCCGACACCACCCGCCTCATCTTCCTTCCTGGCCTAGGGTCCGGAGACCCCTCGTCCGTAGAGTGAGGGGACTTGTCCTCTGCCCCCCTCTTCGCCCTTTGTGGCAGCGCCATCTCCTCGGGCGTAAATGGGCTCTTCTCCTCGAGGTCCGAGTCCTTCACGGGAGTGAAAACTGATCCTGGAGTGGGGGTCTCCTCCCACTCCAGGTCCCCCGTTGGGGAGGAGACCGGCCCGATCCCCTCCCATGCAAGGTCCCCCGTTAGGGAAGAGACCGGCACGATCTCCTCCCTCCCAGAGTCCAGCGTTGGGGAGGAGACTCTCTCGGTCACCTCCCATTCCTGGTTCCCCTTTGGGGGGAAGACTGGTCCGGTCTCCCCACTTCCTGGGTTCCTCGTTAGGGAGGAGATCGGTTCGATCTCCTCCCTTTCGGGGTCTCCCGCTGAGGAGAGGACCGAACCGATCCCCTCCTTGTGTTGCGCGGGGCCTAGTGTATTGGCGGAGGTTCGGGCCTCCCCCGCCTCAGTCTCCAGTTCCCCTGCTGGGGGGGAGGCCGGACCAACCTCCCCCTTCTGCACCTCCTGTCCTTTCCTCCTTGCTCCCCTCTTCCTTTACCAGGGAGGGGGGGCTTGCAGGCAGACCCTCCTATCTTATGATCAGAGGGCCTGCCCGCCTCGGCGCACACGAGGCAGTGCGCCGCCCGCCGCCTTGCAGCCATTAGCAAGGTGGCCGGTTTTACCGCAGCGATAGCAGCAATCGCTGCGGTCGACGGCGCTCGTACACCGCTCGCGCGCATGACCTCGCTCCACACAGCGAAAGCACAGTTGCGCGCGAGCAGGCAGCGCCGTCACCCTGGCGCGGGTCCACCCCACTGGAACCCGCTCCGCGGCAGCGACCTTAGCGGCTACCGCCAACGGACACCGCACCACAACCGCTGCTGTCCCTCGCTGGGAGATGTTCATCTCACCCACGGAAACTTCCCCGGATGAACATCCCTCAGCGAGGGCCACTGCGGCCGTCACTTCATCTGCCCCGGTCGTCGCGTCCAGGCCTGTGAGTCGCAGTGATGCAACTTTCGTTGGCCTCTGGACACGGTAACCGGGGCCTTTATCCGCCGTCAGCTTGCGGAGCTCCTCCGCAAGCCGGTCGGCGGACGCCCCGTGTTGAGGCCAGGCACCTCGATCAGGATTCCGCCTTTCAAGGTCTGGCGGACCCTCAGGGAAGATTTAATTCCCAGGTCCGCCGGCCTTACACGGCTTACACGGCGCCTGGCCTCTACCATGAATTCCTGGTACTTGTCACGGGGGCAAGTGATGCTGACGGCCGGCGATCTCGGCGGCTTCGGTCTCGCCTACCTCGCAACCTGCCCCCCTTTCCTGGGACCGGGAGTCGGTTTGGAAGGAGGAACATTCTTCTTCCTCTCCGCCTCCTGGTTTCTTCTCTTCTCCTTCCTCCCCACAACCCGTGTCCACAGCTCCCCGCTGCTGTTCCCTTGTTGTGGGGATTTGCCAGTAAGGGACTCCAAAAGAGCTGCCGGCAACGGGTCCAACGCCACTCTCCCCAGTTCCTGCGCCGGGACTTTTATCACCTTTGTCCCTTGGTTGTTCCTCGCCTTCTTGGGGGGAGCCATCCCAGGTCCCAGCCGAGGTCGCAGCCGAACTCTGGTTGGCTCCTGCGGTGGTTCAGCCGCCTGTGTCTGCTCTCTCCTTCTCTGTCGCCTCCTCCTTTATCGGTCCTCCTTCCCCTTTGACTTTCCCTTTCTCCTCTCCGTGGCCGGCTCCTGCCCTGCTGGGTGAGTGTGAGTCGGTCGCTGGGGAGTCCCAGGTACCGTTGATATGGCCCTCGTTCTAGGGGTCGACGTCGGAGTCTCCAGTTTCCTGGTTGGAGCCGCCCCATGTTGGCCCTTTCCTCCACCAGGCGACCAACCCGCCCAGTGAACTCATCATGAGCAGCTTGTCCCATCGGGATCCTCGCCCTCTCGTCCACAAGACGGACGATATGTCCCGTCAGGAGGTCGTGGGAAGCCTGCTGCTCCGAGATGAGTTTGGAGCTGGCCAACGAGTTGCCCAGCTCCTTCCTCACCCCTTGTACAGCAGGCCTCCAGGCCGAGGTGGGGGCTGCTCCGGCAGGTTATCGTCAAAGGAATCCTGCCGGAGGAAGCCCCCCTCCCGATTTCCACCGATGAGCTGGAAGAAGACTTGTAAGTAAGTAAGTATTATCTTCCTTCTCTTCCCCCGAGCCGCTCTTTCCTTCCTTGGCCTCGTAGTTTCAGCCTCCTCCGCAGACGAGCTGCTCCCAACAGCCTCTGCGTATAACCTCCTCTTAGGAGGCGAGGGGGACGAGGGAAGGGGGACAAGAGTGGCCCTGACGGAGGTCGCCTTGGCTGCCGCCAGTTCCTCCTCAAGCCGCCTGATCTCTACCCTTTGCCCCCTCGCCTCCTCGCGGAGTTCCTCTATCTCCCTTTCGTACTCCTTCTGCAGTTCCTCTCCGCCGCCTCTAGTCGCAGCCCTAACGATGAGCGTTGACAAGGCGATCTGCGCAGTGGTCAGGGCGCGGTTTATAAGGCCCAAATATGTGCCCTTTAAGTTCTTCGACCTGCGTACCGAAAGGCGGATCGCACCCAGCGCTCTGCCCACCTCCTCAGCCAGTTGCGCTGGTCTGGCCGACCTCAGCTCCGCCTTGCAAGCAGGATCCCTGTAAATTTCTTCGGCAGGGCGACCGTCCTTAAGGGAACGGAAGTACCCTCTGTCAAAGATTTCACGAGCCTCCCGCTCGTATCGATCCAACTCTTCCTTCTTCTTCTGGAGCCTCTGCCTCTCTAATTTATCATTAATGCCTACCCCCTTGAACGTGGTGGCAGGCCTCCCCCTCTTCTTTCCTTCGTTCCAGAGCAGGCACCTCCACGATCGAGGAGCTTCCGCTACTCATCGTGGTGGTGCCGTTAGCCCTTTTCATCCCGCCGGTGTTATTGGCGGTGGCCTTGTCCCCGCTGATGACTTTGGTGGCCTTAGGCGTCGGCTCTAACCTCCGCAGCACTACGAATCACCGGTCTCCCGGCGACTCACCCAGACACATCTCTCTTCCCCACAGCTCGCGCTGCAGCACCCTCCTCATTCCTGCCTCCTTTTCAGCGAGGGGACCCTCATTTGGGGCTCCCCTGGATGGGGGGCTATTTTTGCTGTTCCGCGCCCCCTTTTTACAAAGTGGGTCAGACCTACTTACCCCCGATACTTGACTTGCGTCAAGATCCCAGGAGTCTACGTCTCTCGATGGGTGGCCGCTCTTATCACCTGTCGTGCTCACCGCGCCCGCAATCGGAGCGGCGCTCCTGGCTACGCGCCAGGGAGGACGGTGGTGTGTCCTCTTTAGACGGTCCCCCAGTGGCTAGCCCACTGGGGTCCGCCGCTACTACCTCCCCGGGGGTGGGAAGGTGAGCATCTGCCTCTCTCAAGCAAATCGCGGGAAGCAGCGCTAATGTGGAAAGTAACGTTGATGTTAAAACTGAGCCACTATCAATGAGTATAAGCGAAGAAACGAAGAGTATAATATTAAAATCCGAAAAAAGATAAAGCGTAAGGCAAAACTTTCACCAGCCGCATTGACTCCGCTGAAACGGAAACTATTAAAAGATCCTCCGATAGTTCCTACATCGACGGGAGCTCTACAATATGAGGAACCACATGAACCTTCATCGATCGACAATCTATCCATTGATGATGATGAGAATGTTTTCGAAACCTCCGATGATCCGGTAGTAATATCCGTTAGACGTCAGTTGCAAACGTACAAAGGACAACAAACTTTACATGATTATTTTGGTCCGCTGGGTCAAAAATATATGGGAGCTGTGCTAAGTAGTGGAAAAGATAACACCATAGATTATGTTTACGATGTACGTCTTAGTAACGATGGAGCGATGCTCGATGATAAACGTATTGTGACGTCGCGACCTCTCTTCCCGGACGCGCGTCATCTTCGCTCTCTCGCGGGGGCTGCTCGCGAGCGCTCGCCGATTTACTGGCGCTGGGCGAGCTGGCTTGGACGCGCGTCCTCCTCGCGTCATTTTCGTTCGTTTCTGGTGTGGTTGATCGGCGCGCCCTATCGTCAGTGAACGCTCGGTCGTGCGTGTCGACGGCGGCGACTGGCGGGAGAGGCAGGTTCTATTTCACGAAATGATTCGCGATCTTTTCCAGTGAATGGTCGCCGGCCGACGACCGTTTATTCTCTTTTGTACACTTATTCCTAAATCCGACTTGTAACCGGTGAAAACACAGAAACTTAATTGTAGAAATTCTACTCGCCGGTGACGAAGACGTCGTCGGACCGAGCGAATCTGGACGATACACTTATCCTAGCGGTAATACGGACCAATTTGTAGCCGGTGACGGCACAGAAACTTGATTGTAGAAATTCTACTCGCCGGTGACGAAGGCGTCGCCGAACCGACAGAATCTGGACGGTACACTTATCCTAGCGGTAATACGGACCGACTTGTAGCCGGTGACAACACAGAAACTTATTTGTAGAAATTCTACTCGCCGGTGACGAAGACGTCGCTAGACCGAGAGAATCTGGACGATACACTTATCCTAGCGGTAATACGGGCCGACTTGTAGCCGGTGACAACACAGAAATCTACTTGTAGAAATTCTACTCGCCGGTGACGAAGACGTCGCTGGACCGAGAGAATCTGGACGATACACTTATCCTAGCGGTAATACGGACCTACTTATAGCCGGTGACAATACAGAAACTTATTTATAGAAATTCTACTTACCGGTGACGAAGACGTCGCCGAACCGAGAGAATCTGGACGATACACTAATTCTAGCGGTAATACGGACCGACTTGTAGCCGGTGACAACATAGAAACTTAATTGTAGAAATTCTACTCGCCGGTAACGAAGACGTCGCAGGACCGAAAGAATCGGGACATTACACTTATCCTAGCGGTAATACGGACCGACTTGTAGCCGGTGAAAACACAGAAACTTATTTGTAGAAATTCTACTCGCCGGTGACGAAGACGTCGCAAGATCGAGAGAATCTGGACGATACACTTATCCTAGCGGTAATACGAACCGACTTGTAGCCGGTAAAAACACAGAAACTTATTTGTAGAAATTCTACTCGCTGGTGACGAAAACGTCGCCGGACCGAGAATCTGGACGATACATTTATCCTAGCGGTAATACGGACCGACTTATAGCCGGTGACGGCACAGTCGAAATTTTCTACTTGTCGGAGACGAAGACGTCGCCGTCTCGAGGAAATCAAACCGAATCGCGTGCCTGTTTCCTCCTGCTGTTCCTTCCTCGGTCGCTATTCTCGGGGATGCTGGTCGAGGATGCTTCTAGACTCTCTCGGTGATACTGGTCGAAGACGACTAAACTCTCTCGGTGATACTGGTCGAAGACGACTAGCCACAATCTCCCGATTCCGGCGAGAGCGCGGAATTTATATCTTATCTCTCGTAATCGGGGGAGTCGACTCATCCCCCAGATTCTGCGTAATCGCGCGCGATTCGCGCCCCGATGATTCGGCGGACCGTCTGGGACGAATCTCCCCGAGCGCCTACGGCCGGCTCCGGGTCGCTTCGGCGGCTTGCCGCTGCCCGGATCGTCGGGCTAATCGTGGGGGGTCGCGGCAAGGTTCCTCGGGCGACGATGGCTCGACGGTCGCCGACCCGATTGTAACGGAGGAGAATCCGTCACCACATTATCCTTCGCTACAGTATCGATGTGGACAGAGACGATAATATAATCATAGACGAAACAGGATACATTGGAACACCCGGTCTTTACGAGCTAATATTCAAAAGAATCCCCGACGATTCTGTGTACACCGAGGCTGATGTGCAAAAATACAAAAGTATACTATTGGCGACGAATGCTCACAGACGCAGGTACCTCCCGCAAAATCCGATACTCGGTAACAAAGGGCACAAATATAAACATATAATCGCGCCCCTAGTGTCACATGCGTCGAGCGATAAAGTGGCCGGAAAAGGTTTATACGCATCGCAAACTATGATGACCTTAAATGACAATATCGATTACGTGCATTGGGATGATCCCAACAAGCTGATGGATCGTCTGCGATTGCTTGACGCTTCGCGCCAAGTTGGCAACAACGCTCATGACAACGAAATTTTATCGATTATCGAAGAACTCCGCGAAGCTGGTCTTATTATAAATTAAACACCGCTGCACTGACACGAGTCAGTCAGTCAGTCAGCCAGTCGGTACAGCATCGGCACAGCTTGCTCCGAAATGTCGATGCATAATTTTGGAATGTTGCCAGACAGCAATAGTTCTCCGATCGAAGCGCATCAATGGAATGAACACGTAAAAAATTACGTACATAAAAATGCCCTTCGTTTAAACGATGCCAAAGTTTTTGATGCAAAATCGCGCAAGAGAAAACATGTAGCGCAACCTGAAGCCGACAGTGACGTTGCAACCAAACGATATGTGGAAGAATATGTTGCAGGTGTGAAATATCATTTAAACAACGTTGCAACCAAATGATATGTATATGAAAATGCCCTTTGTCTAACCGCCAATAGTAAAGGTTTTGATGGCAAATGTTTTGATGCAAAAATGCACGCGATACATAATGTACCGCGGCCGGAAGCATTCAATGATGCTGCGCACAAATATTATATGGATGAGAGTATAAAGTCTGTAAAACTTCTGTTGCATGAGAGTAACGTTGAGAAGAAGCAGTATATTGATGAGAATATAAATGCTGTAAAGCTTCTACTGCATGAGAGTAACGTTGAAAAGAAGTAGTAT
The DNA here is from genome assembly GCF_003227715.2 of Harpegnathos saltator. Classification (NCBI taxonomy): domain Eukaryota; kingdom Metazoa; phylum Arthropoda; class Insecta; order Hymenoptera; family Formicidae; genus Harpegnathos; species Harpegnathos saltator. The sequence goes on along the minus strand of NW_020230316.1, from coordinate 738,576 downwards.
GTAGATGAGGATGTTAAAAAATGAAGGATTGGCTGGAAGACTACCGAAAGAAAAGCATACAGAGCATAAATAGCATTCATGAGAACATAGACTAAATTTTAGACTTGACACGTTCAGAGATAAAGCAATCAAGGGAAATATAAAAGTAGAATATTACAGAATATACAGTTAAATTGACATATAGTATCGACATAAGCGAGAGATGAATCATCACGAGCTGCAATGTCGAAGCAATCATCAAAATTTAATAAAAAGAAGAAAAGTTCAGAGAAGCCGCTCATCAGTAACGAAAAGCATCGGTTGGTAGAGGAGTTGCACGCTCCAGCGAGAAGATATTTTCCCCGTAGACGCGTCATAGTGCGCGGATACGATGAGCTTTGGCAAGCTGATTTGGTAGAGATGCGTCCTTACTCGCAATTCAATGGAGGCTACCACTATATACTCACTGTTATCAATGTGTTAAGCAAATATGCGTGGGCTGTACCGATGCAGAACAGGAGCAATAAAGAAGCAGTCAAAGTATTCGCCAGAATATTTCAAGAATCTGGAAGATGTCCGAAAAATTTGCAAACGGACCACGGAAAAGAATTTTATAATGCGGATCTGCAGAAACTCCTTACAAAATATGGTATCAATCATTATTCTACGTACTCGGTAATGAAGGCATCTGTTGTGGAACAATTCAACCGCACGTTAAAGAACGGCATGTGGAAAATGTTTACGTTGAATGGAACATACAAATGGATCGACTCGTTACCGCGCCTTATCGCGGAGTACAACACACGGAAACATCGAACTATCGGCATACGTCATATCGACGTGACACCCAAGATCGTCGATAAGCTCCTACATACAGTCTACAACAATGTAAAGATCGCGGCACCTGTGAGGTTCAAAGTGGGTGACTCGGTACGCGTGAGTAAATTCAAAACTATCTTCGAGAGAGGTTACACTCGGAACTGGACCACCGAAGTGTTTAAGATCATCAAAGTACAGGCGACCAATCCGGCGACCTATCTGCTTGAGGATTCTCGCGGAAAGTCTATTGCCGGAGGATTTTACGAATACGAACTGCATCGCACTGCTAATCCTGACGTTTATCTCGTGGAAAAGGTGTTGCGAAAAAGCGGCGACAAGGTTTTAGTGAAATGGTTGGGATTTGACGACTCGCACAACACTTGGGTACACAAAGAAAATGTATTGTAACCAATTCTTTATGATTAACATTTTTTATTACAATATCCTATTATAAACAGCTTGTAATAACCCATCTCTTTATTATAGTTAATAATATTTGTTACAAACAAACAAATATATGTACAATGATCGCTTTTCATTTGCAATATACATATATGTGCAATGATCGCTTTTTTATTTTACAACGGTATCCTGTAATGACCCCATGGTAAAGTGTCTGTTGAGTCTAGTACGATATACCGCTTGTCATCATGTGGACTTGGAGCAGTTTTCAGTTCGGATGCGGTGTAGACTTTATGCATTTTGGATCGTATGCATGACTGACGATGTCGCATTTCGACCTCGTCCCTCAGACACCGCATATAATCATCAAACGTTATAGTTCGCGCTACGACGTTGGTCTTGACGCCTTTCGCCTTCTTCGTGTCCTTTTTGCTGTCTACTTTTAGCGCGTACATCTTTGCTTTGAGTCCGACGAATTCCGTCATAATCGCTCCGTTTTTCATCTTTGATCAGACTCGGCACCTTCTTGTTGACAAGCGGTATACCGTACGCGTTATCAGCGGGATAATTACTCGTATCAAACTTAGAAATATCACGTTTCATGTGCTCGAAAATACCATCAGATTGGATATGGTAAATTAAACTGTCAGTATTGGTATACATTACTTTACATCTGTTTTGATATAGGGGAGACATGTATTCGTGATGAAATTCGTACAAGCAAGTCTGGGATATGTCAAGGATACACATACCCACATACATCGGCTTATTGAATTTCACTTCAAGTTTACGCAGCTCAACGGCGATTAAATTTTCCGAGAAGACACTTCTGCTGTGAAAATTTGGTTTTACGATCATTGCCTCAGCACTGCATCGTCCGTCCCATTTTGTTAACAATTTTACGTCTACGTGATTGCGAACGTTTTCCATGGTTTTGCCGAATACTGCGTTGTTCATCAATTTGTACAAATTTTTTTCGAAATCGTTTGTCGCGCGTGTTCTAAACTGCGTGTTAAGTTCGATATAATTGCGGAGCCATGGGGATTGAGAAAATTTGAGTATGCGGTGCATCTTTACAATACGAAGACCATGACGCGTGCACTACTGCAGGTTGCGATAATGAATCTCATAACGCTGCTTATCGCATAAGGTTATGAGAAGCTTATCCTGTTTTTTGTTCGGCGGTTTGTCCCGCGTCGGACAGAACGGTAGATCAGCGTGCGCGTCGTGCAGGTTGCGAATACTCCAAGTCGACTTCCAGAATGTAATCTATGGGTGAATCTAGAGCGATTGATGATACGTCGAAATTCGATATATTATCAACCCATCGAAATTCGGCGTATAGCAACTGTTGACACATTGCTCAACCGTGCAAGTTATTTACATCGAAGTACATCAAGTATGATGATGGCCGCAATGGATCATAAGACTGCATGTACTTGTTATTGGCCTTTGCGTATTTACCGGAACATTGACTGAGACCACCGCGAATACCGCGCTCGATGAACATGACCATATCGATATCAGTGAGCAGTTCGAAATTAACACCCGTATGCTTCAATATAACATCCCACGTAAAACCAGGCAAAGTGTAATACGAGGGTTGCCTTTTATATTTCGGGAATAGAGAACAAAGAAAGGAAATTAATTATCGTACAGGGGTTTATTGTTTTTCAAAATATTCTCCATGAAGGTCAATACACTTTTGCATGCGCTTGAACCAATTTTCGAAGCACTTTTTCCACTCCGATTGAGATACCTCCAAAACATGCATTTTGAACGCATCAACCGCTTCTTCAGGCGTCGAAAAACGTTGACCTCGTAATTTATTTTTGATTTGCAGGAATAAAAAGAAGTCATTGGGTGCCAAATCAGGGCTGTACGGCGGATGACCCATCAATTCGACTTTTTCAGTTCTCAAATGTCTCTTGTTTGAGCCGATGTGTGAGAGCTCGCATTGTCCTGGTGGAGAATGATGTGTCTTCGGCGGTTGGTTTCCCTTATTTTTCCGAAGACTTCTGACAAACAAATGGTTGTGTACCATTCAAAATTGACCGTCCGACATTGCACTAATGGTACAGTTGCCACGTGTCCGGTTTTTCCGAAAAAACAGGCGACCATTTGCTTCGTAGTGCTTCGTGCGCGAACAACTTTTGTTGGATTTGGCTCATCTTGAAAGATCCATACAGTCGACTGCTGTTTACTTTCGGGCTCATACGCATAGATCCATGATTCGTCACCTGTTACGATATCATAGACGTGTTTTGAAGCACCGCAATCGTATTTCTTGAGCATTTCTTTCAACCAATCGACACGAGCCTTTTTCTGAACGATTGTTAAATTATGTGAAATCCAACGCGAACAAATTTTTTTGACAGCCAAATGTTCATGCAATATTGAATGTATGCTGGTCCCACTAATGCCCAAGGATGCTTCAATCTCACGATAAGTCACATGACGATCTTGCAATATCAGTTCACGCACAGCATCAATGTTTTCTGGAACAACAACCGATTTTGGACAACCTTCACGAAATTCATCACTAAGCGAACTACGGCCACGATTGAATTCTGTATACCATCGATATATAGTGGTTTTTGATGGTGCTTCATCGCCAAAAGTCGAATTAAGTTCATCGGTGCACTGTTATTGAGATAATCCACGTCGAAAGTTGTAAAAAATAATCGCACGGAGATGTTCACGACTTAATTCCATTTCTTGGCCGACATCAATTTTTCATGTCACTGTAAACAACACAAATTGCGCATGGACATCAAAACGTTCTGAGTAAGTATATTAACAAAAAGTCGAACTTTACGTTAGGGACGTCGGTTGTCAGATGGCAGCACCTAGATCGTCCATTCCCGAAATATAAAAGGCAACCCTCGTAATACGCGGGATCAAACCCATAACTTTTGATGCAACTATTGCGGAAATTTTCAAAAATATCAGCCAGTAACAAGACATCAATCTTCAGATACAAGTCGCTATATTCGCTCAAAGTTTCAATGGACAAACGCTGCCAGATGTTCGTAGCGTGCGCGTAATCGCTCTCGGATACCGTGTCACCTGTCAACGAACTGTAAAATGACTCGCGCGGCGGTAAATACCGATCCTGCAGCTTGTCTGCATAATCAAGGTATTCGTACGGAAAGACACCCTTTCGCGTCAATAAATCAAAGTCCTTGCCGGACAAATTTAAAAATTCGGATTGAATAATTTTTAATTTGTCGTTGTCGAGAAAAGACGCCAATTTATCGAGACTAGTACTGAGAAAATTGTACGAATCGATGAACCGCAATTGTATACAATTTTTCCATTTATTCCTACTATCCGTCATGTTTCCTACAGTCTTTGTAAACGAAATATATTTTTCTTTGGTTATCGGTAGTACAGTGACTGAACCTTCGAACGCGGTTGCTATATCTTTGATGATAAAGTACGAATCATAACTGGATAAGTTGTGAAAGACCACAGGAATGCAATAACTGTGTCGGTAATTTAGATTGCAATTGGAATGCGCAGGACCCCTGTACCGTTCAGTCAGGTGGCAATGATCAGGCACGCGTGTATCGTCCTCCGGGAATGATTTCTCACAAACATGACACAGTGTAGCGTTCCGAAATGTCTCCCACTGTTCTTTCGACAAAGTTTCTATGGGGACATTTGCGGACAAAATACCCTTTAGACGATGTGTCAGTTCTTCAAGTTCTTTGACAAACAATGAGATGCAATTCGGATCGCGGCAACATCGATACGCATATAACGACTCATCGTAGGAACATCGCACGTAATACGCTATGTTACTAAATATGTTATGACGTTAATACGCATACGAACTCGTTTGTTCTTCCCTCGGTGTCTTCTCCAGGATGCATTCCAAGTCGGCGTAAACTACAAACGGGATCTGCTCTTTCCTGCAGTAGTTGATGAAGCTGAGCCATTTGTTGTCATAGTTCGGCAGTATGATGGCGCAGTCATTCAATTTACTACAGTCTATAGTGTGACATTACAGTTTTTCGTTTGTATAAAAATAATGTAAACAATTGTAATGAAAGAAATGATTATTATGAGTTTTTCTTTATAATGTATTTTTTGATATATTGTATTCATAAAATATCATTCATAAAATATCCTTACCGATCACATATATATTTCTTGCATTTGTTTTTACTTAATTGTGAGCTCACAAGGCGAGACAAATTCTTAATCCACATGAAGTGTCCCACGTTGTGGTCTTGTGCATCTTGTATATATAACAAATTTACATGCTGCTTCTTCTTATCAGTGCATCGTATCGGAACGATCGTAAATGATTTTTCTTGCTTCTTTTTATCTTATATAATGTATACAGGGTTCTCAAAAAATCTTCGAACGATAAAATATCTCGAAAACAATCAGTCTTTGGAAAAAATGTTTCAGGCAAAAATTGTAAAGTTTAAAATGATCTATTTACTGATCTTATCAGTTTGCCTTGGCTAGCGTCAATAAAGTCAGGGCAAAGTCACCTTGAACTTTTCAAATGGAACGTCCTACTTTTTTTTGGCATATTCTTATAACATATTTCAAGAGCTTTCAAAAACACTACAACTGTTCCGTACGGCACGTGATGCCGTACGGAAAGTCGGTGCGAGTCAACGCTGCAGGGCGGGCGGCCTGGTGCCGGGGCGTTCTCGCTGGCGGCGGGGGACTCGGGTTCTCGCGAGCGAGCGCGCGGGACCCCCACTAGGTCCAACCGCGGCCGCTACACGGCGCGGCACGCGATTCCGCTGCCCGCGGGCAAGATTCGACCGCCCGGATATATAACCAGGCGCGCGATGCCTGGTCCTTGCCTTGTCTTGTCTTCTGCCTGGCCAGTTTAGGTAGCAAGTAGTGCTACACGTTAGTGCATCGTGTTACTGGTGATTACCGACGCGCTTTCTAGGCTTCCTAGGGCGATCGGGTATTTCGTTTCAGATTCGAACCACTGCTCTATAGACTCTGCTGAGTTGAAGGTGGCGCCGACACACCCTGCTGGGTTGAGGCAAATGGTTCGAATCTCGTTTTGTGATCTCGGGCTCACGGCGTTGCCGTGATCTTAGGAGCGACTCGACCGTCTCCTCGGAGCTTCGAGCTCCCTTATTGCCCAAGTGTCCGTAGGGGGCCTTGGCGGTTTTGGAGCGGCTCGGTCGCAGTCCTAGAGCGGTCGCGCTCCTTCGTCCAAGTGTCCATTGGGAACTTGGCTTTCTCGCAGGAGCGACTTGGTCGTCCTGCGAGCCGGAGCTCTCGGAGCTCCGTTTCCACGCGTCCTCGGGACCGTGGCTGGCTATTGGCCATTACGCCCGGAAGGGCAGGCCATCCGAAACGACGGAGGTCGTTTCGTTGCACGTCCTTGGCGTGCTTCGGGTGCCGCGCACCGTTGACGTCACGGACGTGTGTCCTGCGGGACTTGCGTAGGCGACGTTGTTTCGCTTGTATATAGCTACGTTTAGGTTCTTCTGCGTCGTTCTTCTGCGTTATTCTCTTCTGCGTTACTACTGCGTCTATTGCGTCCATTGCGTTTACACTGCGTGTCACTTTACGTCGGCACGTGCGCGTGCTTCTTCTCTCTTGTTCTCGCCGCCGTCCCTGGGCATGGCCCAGTCGGCGCGCGACGTTGCCTGATCAGCAGGGTCTGTGATCGCCTTGCGAGGCCCCGGCCTTTGATCAGGACGACCGGACGGTCACCGAGCGGACTCGAGCGAGCCTAGACGCAGGCGGACGTCGCTCTGCGATCCCGTACTTCCAGCCAGCTCTCCGGAGCTATCATATGTTCGGGCTAGTTCCGAACAACAACAAAGTATTGTTTATTAAGTATATCCCGAGTTATGAAGCTTCAAAGTTACAGTACCGTCGGCATTAGCATTACCCAAGGTGTACCGCGTGGAGATTGGACGATCGGATTTACACCTCTTGTGTGTGTGCGTGTATGTGTGTGTGTGTGTGTGTGTGTTTGTGTGTGTGTGCGTCTGCGTGTTATGTAACAGAAATAAGGACCCCACGGTTCGTCACTCCGGTAGTATTTCTGATTCTAAACCCTTCCTGCTGTAAAGTGACTTTATCTCATCTTTTAAGATGTGTAAGATTTTTCAATTAATTAAATGTTCAAATTGTCTTCCTTCTACCATTTGACAATGAGATAAACGTTCATAAGGATAGCAGTATTTCAGTAATAATTTGGCCAGTGATTAATCACAGTAAATTTTTCAGTAATTCTTAGTACTTTATTTTCGTAAAAGAACTCTTAAGAAAATCTACTTTAACGAACTAGGAATAAACTACAAAGCTTATTAAGAGTTTAGTTTGCAAGGAGTTTATTTTGGCAAATTGATCTACTAACATCAAAGGCGATCATTAGTGAACATCGGACACCACGAGGACTTAGAGCTAAGACTCGTGCATACTGGTGGTTTTCGAAAACGTTTCTTGCTCCGTATATTCTACAAACTAATCGTATTCGCTTACGTCTCGACCTTTATCTGTTTTGTTCTTTTTTCGTTCTATAATTTCAAATTTTTATCTGAAAAACGTTGATCGGAAAAGAAAGGGTTTTGCTGCTTATGTATCGAGGATTTAGAGACCGTGTTGGATCATATCAGGAAGTAGCTGATCTCTTCAATGCTACACATCCTGATCGCAATCATATTTCTAAGTCTATTGTTCAGTACACAGTGACACGTTTTTTGGAAACTGGAACAGTTCAAGACCGACCTCGTAGCGGAAGACCAAAATCCGCAACAAATGATATGAGTTTGGATGTTTTACTGTCATTTCAAGAAAATCCTCATACATCTGTGCCAAGAAAAGCGCAAGCACATGATATCAGTCAAGGTAGCATTCTTAACATTTTAAAAAAGCATAAATATCATCCTTACAAAATTGTTATCGCTCACGATCTTATGAAAGATGATTTTGATAGAAGAATTCAATTTTGTAAAGAAATAATGAATCGAATTGATGATAACTTTTTGAATTTTATTGTTTTTTCAGATGAAGATATGTTTCAAATAAACAGTTCTATTAATCGTCACAATTGCATATACTGGAGTGATGAAAATCCACATTGGATGAATGATCTTCGCACACAGTATCCACAAAAATTGAATGTCTGGGCAGGAATTTGCAGTCGCGGTATTATTGGTCCATTTTTGATAGATGGTAATTTGAATGCGGAGAAGTATGAAAATTTATTGCGAAATCATATTATACCCGATATACGAAATAAATTTGGCGCAGGTATGCAACATGTTTGGTTCCAGCAAGATGGAACACCGCCTCATTACACAATAAGAAGTCGAGAATTTCTGAATCGTTCTTTTCCTGGTCGATGGATAGATAGGAAGAGTGCTATTGAGTGGCCTACTAGATCATCTGATTTGTCTCCTCTAGATTTTTTTCTTTGGAAATATCTCAAAAACAAGATTTATGCGACAAAACCACGTAATTTGGAAGACCTTAACAATCGAATAATGCGGAAAGCATCTCTCATTACTTTAGAACAAATAAACGATGTGCTCAGTCATTTCTATGAACGTTTAGCTCATTGTCAAATGGTAGAAGGAAGACAATTTGAACATTTAATTAATTGAAAAATGTTGCACACTTTAAAAGATGAGATAAAGTCACTTTACACAACAGAAAGGGTTTGGAGTCATGAAATACTACGGGAGTGACGAACCGTGGGGTCCTTATTTCTGTCACATAACATGCAGACGCACACACACACGCGCGCACACACACACGCACATACACACACATACACACATACACACAAGAGGTGTAAACCGATCGTGCAACCTCCACGCGGTACACTGTGACGCCTGGCGTGCGTCCGTGCGGGTCCTTCCCGCTAAGGAATATTATCGAGGGGTCTCGGCGAGGCGCGGCTCGCCGGAACCCACCGGCGGGAAGGGATCGCGCTCAATTAGTTGCTCTAATATCGATTTAATAGTTTTATTTAGAAATGAACAATGCCGAGGTATAATGAGGGGTGAGTGCGGCCGGTGGGTGGTCGCTTGTAGAGTTCCGTCCGCGGAAACGTTCGGACCGGTGGGCTGCCCGTGGCTTTTCGGGCCACGTATTCGCACGCTGGGACTCGGTCGAGACTATCCGTTGGGATCTTTCCGTTGTTTAGGGCGGACGAGCACCCTTGTCTTGAGGTGGCGAGGACATGCGCCACCGGCAGTGAGCGAGTACGCTCGCTCAGGGAGCGTGGCGAGAACGCTCGCCCGGGAGAAGTCGGCGAGGACACTCGCCCTCGGGATGGCGAGTACGCTCGCTTGTAGAAGGTGGCGAGTACGCTCGCCCTGGAGAAGTCGGCGAGGACACTCGCTCTCAGGATGGCGAGTACGCTCGCTTGGAGAAGATGCCGGAGAACTCTCAGGCGGGTCGGTGCCTCGTCTTGAGGCATCGGAAGACAGGTCCTCTTGCCAGTCGCACGGCGTCTTACATTGGCCGCCCGTGCGACTCTAGTTCGTTCCCCTTCCGTACCGCGCGACACGGGGGGGCACATGATGGTCGCATGCCGCGCGCGCCGAGGCGGTCCTTGCCTCCACGCGCGCGCCGCGTGCTCGCTCGCTCCTTTGTTCGCTCGCTCGCTCGCTCCCGTCGCTCGCTCGTTCTTATCGCTCCTCTCGCTCGCTTGCATCCTGTGCAGGGTGCTTTCCCGAGGACTGCATTCGGCTCAGCCCGATACGTAACGATCGTATCGTTACAACACTTTGGGTAATGCTAATGCCGACGGTACTGTAACTTTGAAGCTTCATAACTCGGGATGTACTTAACAAAAAAATACTTTGTTGTAGTGTTTTGGAAAGCTCCTGAAATACGTTATAAGAATATGCCAAAAAAGTAGGGTGTTCCATTTTAAAAGTTCAAGGTGACTTTGCCCTGACCTTGTTGATGCCAGCCAAGGTCAAACTGATAAGATCAGTAAATAGATCATTTTAAACCTTACAACTTTTGCCTGAAACATTTTTTCCAAATACTGATTGTTTTCGAGATATTTTATCGTTTGAAGACTTTTTGAGAACCCTGTATATGGGACGTTCCGCGTCAATGGGATCACCGGTTCCCTAAAAAATTGACGCATCGGATTGGAACGTGTGAGGGCTTGAATTGTTTGTTTACTTGAATACTTTCAGAAGCAACATGGCCTTTCCGGAAATTCATAGTGGTGGCTTCCAGGTGGCACTAAATATACCGAAAGACGCATGAGAACCATAATATATTTTCAATCAAATCATGAGAAACTCCGAATTTTTAACAGAAAATACGAGAGTTCATATATTTTGATCCGCTAAGTCCGAATTTAAGACCAAAATTTACCTTAAACGTCGCAATTCTTACCTAATCCCCAAAAACTGCTCAGAAACCACAAAAACGATATTAAACGAGTATCACGATATTGTGTTAGATATAGAGCCATTCAAAATAGATTCTAATACTAGTATTTGGTTCATCGAACCTAAATTATATGCTACGATCACCATAGAACGTTGTTCTCAAACCACAGAAAAGGACCTCAAAACCCTTAAAAACGATCAGAAAGTAAGACTGTGATGCTGTCCAGCCGGTTAGGTAAGACCAAACGTTGTTAGACCAGTTAAGGCAAGACAGAGCTCAATTAATTATGCCTAGTTTCATGCACCCTTACAATTTTTTGCTTCTCAAGCGATGTTCCGCTTTCGGCAATTGAGATATTTCTCCGATCTCGTATGCCACTGTAACCATAGGTTTTTGAGCACCCGAATATAGCATTGCTTGCAGTCAGATTGAGGTATGATTGCGTGAGCTATTTGCATTCTCGCAACAGGTGGAGTGTTGCGAAATCTCTGAGCAAGAAATTGACGTGTATTCTCATGATCTTCTTTACTATAAAAGAAAAAAATCATGTAGAGAGATCTTTTCTTAGCCCATGAAAAAAGAGTTTTCGCATCAAGAATTGTTTCATTTGGTGCAGATTGTAAGCTTGCTCGTGTAGCTTCTCTCTTCACAATTGCACCAACATCATCGCAGGAACCTTTTCCGTGCGCTGTTCCGAAGAAGTGCCATTCGGCATCTATGTTGAAGTCTGTCCTATGATGCATTAAATTAGACATAGATGTCTGTACGAGAATACAAATAGCTCATGCATTCATACCTCAATCTGTTCATACATTGCAAGTAATGCGATATTCGGGTGCTCAAAAACCTATGGCTACAGTGGCATATGAGATCGGAGAAATATCTCAATTGCCGAAAGCGGAACGTCGCTTGAGAAGCAGAAAATTGTAAGAGTGCACGAAACTAGGCATAATTAACTGAGCCATGCTTTGTCTTGCCTTAACTGGTTGAACAACGTTTAGTCTTGTCTTAACCGGCTGGATAGCATCACAGTCTTACTTTCTGATCGTTTGTAAGGGCTTTTGAGGCCCTTTTTGTGGTTTGAGAACAACTGTGACGTTCCAGGGTGATCGTAGCATATAATTTAGATTCGATGAACCAACTACTATTAGAACCTATTTTGAATAGCTCTATATCCAACACAGTATCGGGATACCCGTTTTTTATCGTTTTTAGAGGTTTCTGAGTCGTTTTTGGGGATTAGGTAAGAATTGCGACCTTTAAGGGCAATTCTGGTCTTAGATTCGGATTTAGCGGATCAAAATATGAGCTATCGTATTTTCTGTTGAAAATTCGGAGTTTCTCATGATTTGAAAATATATTATGGTTCTCATGCGTCTTTCGGTATATTTAGTGTCACCTGGAAGTCATCACTTTGAATTTCCGGAAAGGATGTTGCTGCTGAAAATATTCGAGTAGACAAACAATTCAAGCCCTCATACGTCCCAATCCGATGCATCAATTTTTGAGGGCGCTGGTGATCCGGCGGAACGTCTCATATACTAAATTAATGTTTCTTTATGTCAACAAGAATATTTAACGTTCAAAATTTATAATTTATTTATAACATTGGAATGAAACAGACATTTGCCAAAATTTTTGCAGTGTCCACTTAATTTTGTCCACTTTTTTTATTACAGTGAGGAAATCCTCATGGATACCCTCGCCCCTTGGGGAGGGCGGGGGTTATGTCGGACTCTTACCGACTAAAATTTCACTGGGGTGTTTACCAATCGGGCCGGAGTAGGAGAGCCGGAGGAACTACGTCAACATTCCCTCCCCGACACCTTGGCCCTGGGGCTTTACTAGGAGCCCCTCGCCCTAATGCCACGCCCCTTTTTTGGGAGTGGACGCGGCGCCCCGACCGGTTTTCCGATTGGATTGGCACTCCTCCTGATCACAATCGTGGAGGGAGGGGACACCCACGCTCTCTCCTAGCCTCTCCCCCTACTTAGTGGGCGGGGAGTGGGACCCCGCCCCAACCGGGTTACCCATTCTCCTTGTCCACCCCTTGCCGACGCACGGGGGTAGCTTATGCCCCGCTTTTGCGTACGTAGGCGGTCTCTGTGGGGGGGGCAGTTTTCTCCTCTTCGAAGGAGAAGGCTGATCCCCCCGCATGACGTTCCCCCAGAGTCGTTGCCCCCCCTGGCGCACGTCACCGCCTCCGCCGTAGGACTCGGCGGGGACAGCTCGGCGATCTCCTTCCGGGACATCACGTCCTCGGCGAAGGACACCGCCGCCTCTCAGATCTATTCCCTCTCAACCATGGCTCCTACTAGGGCCGGGAGGGAGAGGTCCGGGTTCCATCGACTGATTGCCCGGCAGAGGTCACGGCGCTGCTGCTCCCACGCTGAGCAATGCTCCAGCGTGTGCTGCGTCGTGTCCTGCAATGCCAGGCAATGGCGGCACCGCTCCGTGGACTCCTTCCGGATTATGTGTAAGTACCGATCGAAATATCCATGCCCCGTCAGCACTTGCATCACCCGGAAGGTGAGTCCGCGTCCTCTCCTATCCTTAAATTTTGCGAGACAGGGGCGCCTTTTGTTCACGACTTTTTTTATCATGATGGGGAAAACCTCATGAGTACCTTCACTCCTCGGGGGGGGGGGGGGATGAAGGTTATACCGGGCTCTTATCGGCTAAAACCCTACCGAGATGCCATTCTTCGGGGATCCAACAGGGGTGGCCGGAGGAACTGTGTTAGTACCAGTCGATTCTCCAATCGTCCCTCCCCATGGCCTTTTGGGCCCTCCGCCTGACGCCACATTGCGCTTGCGCAGTGCGGTGCCCGGCCGGAATAAGCACGGTCGTGGTTGGGCCGGCCCGAGGGAGAGGGGCATCCGCCCCCTCCCTTCCCCCACCTCTATGTGAGAGGTGGGGGTTGGGAGAGCAGGACCCAGCCCCGACCAGGCTATCCTGCTCCCCCTGGTCTCTCGCGTTTACTCGCGGGGGGTCTGGTCATCAGGGCGGCTGTCGGATGGAGGAGCTGAAGCCTCCCCCCGGACAGCCACCGACGATCCCTCCTTCAGGCGCGTGGACGTCCCCGCCTCTGCCGCTTCCCCGGCGGCATCTACATCAGTAGAGTTGGGGGTCGGCCTCTACGTCAGCGCCCACCGCGCCGGCTGCCGCCATCCCCAACTCGGCGCGCCGCCAACCAGCACCTTTTGTCCACGACTTTTTTTTTGGTAACGCAGGGGAAATCCTCATAGGATACCACCGACTCTTGGGGGGGGGGGTCGGGGGTTATGTCAGACTTTTACTGACTAAAACCCCTGCGGGATGTCTACCATTCGGACCGTTGTGAGGGGAGATAGGGGAAGTACTCCCGTATTCCCTCCCCAACACCCCGGCCCCAGAGCTCACCAGGAGCCCTTCGCCTCTAGTACCGCGCCCTGTCCCACAAAGGGAGTCCAGGGCGCGGTCCCCCGACCGGTTGCTCGACCGGGTTGACTTTCTGGTTCATACTGGAGGGAGGGGACATCCATCCTTCCTCCGCGCCCCCTCTTGCCCCTCAGGGGGGCGGAGGCGTGAAGCCCAGCCCCAACCGGGCTTCCGCTCCCCCTTCACCTACCCTCACCGACGCCCGGGGAAGGCGGGTGGGTGTTACGCACCCGTCACCCCTCCCCCCATGCGTCCGAAGGCGCGTCCGAGGCGGCCGAGGAGGCGGCCTTCGGCGAGCCGGTGGCCTATCCTTCTTCTCGGCCCCGTAGTAGGGGCCGACGGTCCCTGGAGCGAGACTCCCATTCGGCAGCCTCTTTCCGCGACATTACGTCGCGACAGAAAGAGGTCGCCTTTCCCCATACCTCCTCGCTCCCGCACATGGCTTGCATCATGCGCGAGAGCGAGAGTTCGTCCTCCATACACCCCACTGCCTGGGCGAGGACACCGTGCTCCTGGCACCGAGGGCAATCGAGAGAACCACTCCAACGTACAGGCAGCGTGCGTGCCACAGCCGGGCCTCCCTGGTTCTGCATAAGCCTGGCCAGAGCTAGGCCTGCATTCCGAACTCGGGGGGCCAGGTCCCTGAAGTGGGCCCTAAAATCCCTTCGGCTGTCCAACGTCAGGTCCAGATATTTAATCTTGGGCCCGACGTGGACGCGGACTTCGTCCACCAGGACCAGGGTCTCCAGCGACGCACCACGGCTGCCGTCGTGAAATAACACGGCTTCCGTTTTTTGGGGGCGCCACCTTCAAACCCAGGCTCCGGATGGTGCCCACCACCGATGCCAAAGCCACCTCCGCTCGGAGGCGAGCTTCTCCCCAGTCCTCCCTCTGGCTACCACTAAGGTGTCATCTGCATAGCAGATGACATGGCAGCCAAGGGGAAGGGCGTGCGCAATACCCTGTCGAACGCGATGTCCCATAGCAGGAGGCCCAGTACGGACCCCTGCGGGACACTGCGCTCCATGAGCCGCCGGCCTTGGACCCCGCCCTGTACCGGATAGGCGAGGTCTCTGTCCTCAAAGTAGGCCGCCAGGATGCGCCGGAGATAGGCAGGCACTCGATGATATTCAAGCGCCCGCCCAATTCTTTTTGTCCACGACTGTATATATATATCTATATATATGTAAAAGAGAAGTGATAATATACGAAGGCTAATGATAAGGAAGGAAACGTATTATTTTTTAATTTTTTTATTTATTTCTCAACATAGTCTCTTTTCATCTCGATATACTTAGTCCAGCAATATTCCAACTTTTTCAAGCCATCCAAAATATATAATTTGCCGATAAATAGGCCTC
The DNA here is from genome assembly GCF_003227715.2 of Harpegnathos saltator. Taxonomy (NCBI): domain Eukaryota; kingdom Metazoa; phylum Arthropoda; class Insecta; order Hymenoptera; family Formicidae; genus Harpegnathos; species Harpegnathos saltator. Next base: position 723,232 of record NW_020230316.1, on the reverse strand, counting down.
TGTTTGGACGATGACTCCCTTGTTTGATGTGAACCGCTTTCCAAGCCATTTTTTCATGTTTGGAAACAAAAAGAAATCGCATAGGGTCAAATGTGGAGAATAGGGTGGATTCGTAGCATAATTCGACCAGTTTTGCTATAATGATTGCGGACGAGTGCGTCTGCAGTTCAACATCTAATTGGCCCAATAAATCAGCATAGTATTGCCCCGTGATTGTCCTTTCCTTCTCCAAATAGTCAGTGAAGATGATGTCTCGCGAATCCCAAAAACAGTGGCTATGACTTTTTCGGACGATGGAACCGTTTTCATCGTCTTTGGAGCAGGTTTGCCGGATGAAGTTCATTGTTATGACTGTTCTTTCATTTCTGACATGTAGTGATGGATCCGTGTTTCGTCAATCGTCATGAAACGCTGCAGAAACTCTTTCAGATTGCGCTTGAACATGTTCAAACAGTGTTCCGAAGTTATTATGCGATTCCGTTTTTGCTCCCCTGTGAGCAAACACGGCATCCATCTCGCCGACAGCTTTTTCATGCCCAATTTTTCGTGTACGAAATTTTGTACGTGTTCAATTGAGATGTTTACAATGTCAGTAATATCTCTGATCTTCACCTGGCGGTCTGTTAACACGATATTATGGATTTTGTTGACCATATCCTCCATAGTTCACATTCCTCCATACTTCAATCGGACGGCCTACGCGCTCTTTATCAAAAACGAATATTCGTCTACGCTTGAATTCATTAAACCAATATCTAATGGTAGTCATCGAAGGTGCATAGTCCTTATAAACAGCATGCAACTTCATTTTGATTTCCTCACACGTTTTCTCATAAAAAAAAGGAATCGAATCATTGACCGATATTGCTCTTTTTCCATAGTTGCAAACAAATACGAACTTGCCCACTTTCAACAGCTATCAAAACACAACTACTCGACAGCTGTCTGAAATTGTGACAGGCGTCGTTCGAAAGATGGCGTTACACGATGGTATACAGATTTTGCGTCAGTCGCCTATCGGCACTATCTGTCATTAACACGTTGACTGCCAACTACGAGATATCTCGTAGGTTGTTTACTTGCCCAGGACGCCTACTACGAGTTATCTCGTCCCTTTAGTACTTGCCATATTTGTATAGCTACGAGAAAACTCGTAGCATAACAGTGTAAATATGAATAGATGGCCTCAGGAAAGAGAATAAAAAATCAGGTTTGGCTTAAATGAACAGAAAATACAATTATACAAAGTTTATTCAAAAAGAAAAAGTTTATACAAGGAAATAAATTTTTATGTTTTGTGATAATTTTTAAACATGTTTTTAAAAAAAAAAACTTTTTTTATGCTTTTTGATTATTACTATGTACTATTATTAAAGTTTTTAATAATATAACATGATTAAATCAAATTGGCTCTTTAGACCGGAATCGTGAAAAATTCCGTGGCAGTCAACGTGTTAAACACGGTTTATCATACAGCTCTCGTATTCTATATATAAATATAAAAATTTTATTTATTTACTTATTTCATTTATTTAATCTAGAAACAACCCTTCGCTGTAACAACGCAGTTTCTTTGTATGGTGTTAGGCGGTTGCCAGAGGCTTTATATTACTGCTTGGCCAGCAGACGACTTAGCAGAAATTGTAAGTAAATAATAAACTAAAGATTTACCCTATTAGCATCTATTAGGTGCACAACTTAATTTCAGCCCTAACTTCAATCGATGATAGTACCTATTTAAATTCATATATCATTATTGCCGTATAGTCATATCGAAGTGTTATACTTAAGCTTTAAAACGTACTAGAACAGTTGACAGTTCTACTAACATAATCTAAAAAAGCAATTGTGAAAATAATGTTCGAGAAGGAATTTGAGACACTGCCTCCTTCTTCCCTTTCAACTAAGGAAAGGTGCTCCTGAAACTCAGGAAATGATTTGTGCGGCTTTAGGAGATGTTATTTCCTACAATAGGGAAACAGGATGACACTTGAACAATTTTGTCTCCTACAATTTGTGTTTTTCAAAAATTTTTAACAATGGCGATTGAGATTGATTTGTTGTTCTATTAAGAAATATAGTGCAAAATTTATAATAAATTGTTTTGACAATTAAGAATGTAATGAAAGAAATTATGAAGAAAAAAATTTGTTTCAACTTTCCTCTCTACCAGGAAGAGGTGGGACAGATCGTTGAGAGAATTGGGACAAAGTAAAAAGTAACTATACTTTAATCATGAATGCATATATTAGTTTAATTACATATAGCACATATGAAAGTAATTCATACATACATAAATATATATTATTATTAACAAGACATAAATTATAATGGTTGCCTGAATAAAACAAAAAATTAAGTTATTTTACTTTAAACAACACATTCCTAAGAAAGTTCTAAATAAAATAAAACAGTTTTTAGAACAAACAGTAAAATTAAAATTACAGTTTCATAAACATAAAATGGGAATTAAGCAAATTAGGCAATTTAGCAAAGTTTTAACTCTTTACGGTTGTAAAGAGTTACTTTACGCTCGTAAGTCGCTCCTATGGTAATCTTACTGGTCAGCATTATTTCTGGGTCGCGCGCACTCAGTCAATTATTGCCTGAAAAACTATATAAAAACCATAAATTTTAATCAAATGGGTTTGTTCAAGTTATGTGCATATTATTTACTACCTTGGTATTCGATATTCCATTTAGATTTACTTATAGTTTTACTTACTTATAGTCTTTGGTGTGATATATTTCGAAACAATCGTCGATATGTAATTCCGACTTTCATACGCATATTGCAGTAATATAAAATTTATAATTACCTTGCACATCTTATTATTCACTAGGCTCTTCTTTCTTTTTAGACATTTTGGGATATAATATTTACAAGCGTAAAATATAATGTAAATACTAATGAGTAAGCAAAAGATGAAATAGTAAATATCAGTAATACTTCGTCTGCTGCCTGTTCGGAAAAAACGATTTCAACTGACAGAAAGAACGACAGTAGTAAGGGGGTAGGTATGGCTCGTCAAAACATTTCCCTTCCACTCGACCTCTGGTGTCACTAGGCTATACCCACCCGTCGCCGGAGGTTGAGTGGAGGGGGAACGTTTTGACGAGCCATACCTACCTCCAAGGTCTGACTGGTCAATTTTTTGACATATACAAATTATGGGCGAAGCTAGTGAATGGCGGAAATTTAAATTAGTTGATTAAAAATTAGCATAATTAAAAAATTAACATATTCTAGAAATTAGCATAATCTAAATATCAAAATTTTATTATTCATATTGGACGTTAGTGATTCTAGCTCTTGATCAGCTGGTTAATTTACATATTACGTTTGGAAAAATCTCCTAAGCATTGCGAGGCTCGAGAACCTGAGACCTCAGGCTCTTGAGTCAAGCGCCTTACTTACTGCGCTACTGCTACTCTTTGATAGAAACTGGTTTCACAGCGTGCATATACGGAGGGAGTATGTGTGTGTGTGTGTGTGTGTGTGTGTGTGTGTGTGTAGTTGTAACGGGGACCAAGTAACAACTTGCTTCCGTTACTACCGTGACGGTGATGACGATCAGTCGTTATACAGCCGCCGACCGCTGCGAGCCCCCTCAGATTGCACCGACTACCTGTGCCGCGGCACTTAGGCTCTAGCAGGCGAGTTTTACCGAGTGTCATTAGCAAGATGCTCGGAGAAAAATCCCTAGTAAGAAGTAAAACTCGAAATCGCATGCGCCAATTTCGAAGAATTCGGAATTAACCCCTCGATTACTAACCGATTACCCCCAGCAAGCAAATTAAAGATATAACCCGAACGCGCGACGAAATCGAGTCTTTCGGAGCAGAACTTTCAGGCAGCAGCAGCACTAGTGAGCAACACCGCTCCAGAGCTCCCAGAGAGACAAGAACAGGCAGAGAACCAGAAAGCCGACGACGAATTTAATACCAGGACACGGAACATGAGTGACGAAATCCTGAGTGTGGCCCAAGGCCGGTGAATAGATTTTCCATTTCCGACCGAACTACCGGGAAGGTCTACGAGATCCGGCACATCGGGCTCATACGGTAGATCACCTCACGACGAGTCGAGCCAGCACGAAATTGTTACCGTATGCATCAGGAAATTTCTACGTATCCGACCGTCTGACAAGGAGACTTACGGAAGTGTAACTCACCGATTTTAATGAAACTTCGCATACTTGTAGAACATCGAAAAATAATCGACACGTATTTCTTTATTCCGTGAATGGTGCGGGTTTAAGGGTAGAAACCATCCTTTGAACGTTAGGGGTGGTCTCCAAGCATAGACAAAAAACAATCATTTAATTCAGAAGAAAAAATACTTATAGGGAGGTTTTAGTACAGCTGATTCAGAGTATGGCGTCAAAATTACAAAATTCAAAATGGCGAATCCAATATTACGATTACATCTCATGACAAAAGGGTGGTTTTTAAAATAAAAATCAGAAAATATTACGTAAATAAATTAATAGAAGAAATGCTTTGAAAGCTTCTCATCTGTAAAACTTTTTCTAAATAATGTATGAAAGTTATTAGTGAGTAATTGAATATTGAATCATTTTTGTTTTTTTATATGCATTTATATGAAAGTAAATTAAATCGGTCGTTTTCATAATTGAAGTTTGATAGTTTGGCAACATATATAGTTATTAGGTCTTTAGATTCTTGTGCATTGAGCTTGATTGCCAGAGGCAGCGAAAAAATTATTTGGGTTAATGATATATTTTTCCAGATATTTTTGGGATGTTTTTTTTATAAGAGTTTATATACATATATTATAGAAGTAATTTTATTTATTTTAACCTAAATTTGCCAGTTGTATACTTGAGTTATATTTATGTGAAACACGAATTCTACACATTTTATTCAATCAATTTTAGAGTACAGCATTGTCTAATGCATTTTTATTTGAATCATTAGATGAATCCATCAAAAATTAAGTGTCTGTTCTGTACACAGAACAAACTTCACATTCGCACTGTCTTTTCGAGTATTAGGGTCATCAAATAGCTTGCAATATTACTCGTTAATGCTTGTATTGTTTGGTTGGAAATTTCACAGTTCACAATGCTTGTCTATTTACGATACGCATGATCCACCAACGTTACCGATTTCCCAAGTCAAATTTCTATTGGCTATCCTAAATCACAGAGATCGCGGCCGCCAAACAGCTGACGCGGCGGACGACTGGGAAACCGCGATCTAACCCGCCGCGAAGCCAACAACAAACTTTGTGTCTCGAGCCGATGCCGCCTTTCCTAATTTAAAAAAATAAAAAATAAATATAAATATAAACATAAATATAAAAATAAATAAAAATATAAATAAATAATAAATATAAAAATAAATATAATAATAAATATAATAATAAATATAATAATAAATATAAATATAAACATAAATATAAACATAAATATAGCTCAAATAAATAAATGACAAACTTAAGTTAAAATAAATAAAATTACTGTATGTATATAAACTCTTATAAAAAAACATCCCAAAAATATCTGGAAAAATATATCATTAACCTAAATAATTTTATCGCTGCCTCTGGCAATCAAGCTCAACGCACAAGAATCTAAAGACCTAATAACTATATATGTTGCCAAAATGTCAAACTTCAATTATGAAAACGACCGATTTAATTTACTTTCATATAAATGCATATAAAAAAACAAAAATGATTCAATATTCAATTACTCACTAATAACTTTCATACGTTATTTAGAAAAAGTTTTACAGATGAGAAGCTTTCAAAGCATTTCTTCTATTAATTTATTTACGTAATATTTTCTGACTTCTATTTTAAAAACCATTCTTTTGTCATGAGATGAAATCGCCATATTGTATCCGCCATTTTGAATTTTGTAATTTTGACGTCAGATTCTGAATCAGCTGTACTAAAACCTTCCTAGATGTATTTTTTCTTCTAAGTTAAATGATTGTTTTCTGTCTATGCTTGGAGACCACCCCTAACGTTCAAAGGATGGTTTCTACCCTTAAACCCGCACCATTGCCGAAATAAAAAAATACGTGTCGATTATTTTTCGATGTTCTACAAGTATGCAAAGTTTCATTAAAATCGGTGAGTTATATTTCCGTAAGTCTCCTTGTGAGATAGGACGCAGTTAGCCGCCGCCTTAGAAAACGTATAAGTATTTGTCTGTCTGAGTCGGATAACAATTAGCCGCCGTCTCGGAAATGTTACGTCCAGCGGACTCCGCGTACTTCAAATTTATTTATTAAGTAAAGCGAATTAATTTTATATTACTCATTATATTAGGTTGTTGCAGATAAAGTAGCCATTTTTTAATTTTTAATTTAAATTTTTATTCGACACACTTTATATACACCTGGTCAATCGAAATAGTCTCCCTCCACCTCAATACACTTCCCGCAACGTGATACAAGCGCATCAATGCCCTTCACGAAGAAATTAGAAGAACAAGATGCAAGAAATTCGTTGAACGCATTTTCCACGTCGCTTTCTGTTTGGAATACCTTTTCACTTAAAAAGTTATCCAGATGCTTAAACAAAAGGTAATCAGTTGGAAAAAGGTCAGGAGAATAAGGAGGGTGAAGGAGAACTTCGCATTTGTATTCTGTTAATGTTTTTACAGTTTTTTTTGCAATATGCGGTCTAGCATTATCATGGAGCAATAATATACCGCGTCTATTTAATAACGCCGGCTGTTCAATACGCAGTTTTACCATCGCAATGTCAATTTCTTGGCAATATTTGTCAGCATTTATAGTTTCACCGTTTTTGAAAAAAGAAAAATGCACAATACCCTTGGCAGACCACCATACAGATACCATAACTTTACGTGGATGAAGGCTCGGTTTCGGCATGTGTTTTGGAGCTTGATCAGCATCTAACCATTGGGCAGAACGTCGACGATTATCATAAAGAACCCACTTTTCATCACAGGTTACTATTCGATTCAATATTCCTTCACTATTGTGCCGGGAAAGCAAAGATGAGTTGATTTCCATACGGCGAAGCTTGTCTCTCTCAGTCGCTTCATATGGTACCCATTTGTCAAGCTCTTTCACTTTCCCCATGGTCTTTAAGTGTCGGGAAACAATAGAATAGTGAACGTTGATACTGTGTGCAATATCTCGAACTGATAAACGCGAGTCTGCTTCAACCATGTCTTTCAAAACATTGTCATCAATCACTGATGGTGCATGGCCGCGAGGCAAATTATCGAGAATTGTATCACCAGACCGAAACTTTTCAAATGCCTAATGGTTCGATCACTTGCAGAACCTTCCCCAAAAGCAGTGTTTATGTTTCGCGTTGCCTCGGCCGCACTATGACCAAGTTTGTATTCGTACAAGAATATTATCCACATTTCCTTACTTTCCATGTCGAAGAGACAGCGATTTTCAACGATATAAACAATGTGATAAAAGTAAGGTTATGCGTGCGAATTTACGTGTGGAGCATATACTTTTCAAATATCACGCATTCAACGACAGCTGCATGAAAAGGGCTGAACTACTCGACCGGGAAATTTGAATTTTGAAAAATGGCCATTTCATTTGCAACAAGTTTCTAGTGGAAACGGAATTTTGTTCAGACCGCGAGGATTTCGAGATCGAATCAGTATCATCGAATGCGCAAGACCGTCCGGATCACGTTGTTCGACATGTCGACATAAATGCTTCAAGACTCTCGTTCTTCTCTTTTGTTCCTTTCTAGATCTTCCTAAGAGTCCACCTTCCATCTTTTACTCCCCGACAACCTTGAGTCCCATAGACGACCATAGACTATAACCTCTCTAATATATAATAATAATATGTTTATATGCTCATACCTAACGAACACGTTCCCACGATTTCTAGGTGGTGTGAGAAATCACGCCATATACCGACAAAGGGATTCTCGTAGTTCAATAGTTTTAAGAAAAGAAAATCACCTGATGCCGGGTGGGCCTAAAGTTCGCGAGTCATGAAATAGATATTCCTCGTTTCAAAAGGTTTCGAAAGGAAGAATTTAGAAAACATTTAGCGTGGTTGACGAATTCAATGGGCAAATAAATCGCGAATACGGAGAGATAGGTAACGACACTCTCGGTAGAACAAATCCGCCGCCGCCAGATCTAAGATCCTGAACCAACAACCCTATCTGCCAGATACAAGCCCTTATCCGCAGTCTGTACCTAGCGATCCTATACTTAAAACATTTTATTACTTTATTACGCTCACACGATCTCGACTTTCCTCATATCCCCCTAACTGTTACTCCGCGGATCCTACGGTACATCACTGGAGAGTGTATACCCTCTCTGCTCATATCCTCAACCAACGAAAAAACTTAGAAATACGTATTCACCTTCCACTCACTACTCTAGAAACGAGGAAAACCTATCCCAAAAACAATACTACCCTCTTTTATCAACTCCAAGACTAAGAAAGGAGTAGACTATTACTTATTCCTCTTCTACCTCCTAACTCTGTATTTTCAAAGGCCAAACATTCCCCGAATCCTTCGATTTCCTCTAATCAAAATAAAAAATCCAAAACTGGAAACTCCACCCTATCTCATCTCCACATCCTTCTCAGCACCTTATAAATACCCTCGCGCTCTGTGCCTCTTCCTCTTCTTCTTTTGGTCTGCTTGACGCCATCATCACGCTTGCAAATACCCTTCACGCCATCCCAACGCTGCACAAGTTCAGACCCAGAGACAAGGGCTGTCTCTATTTGGCATCCGAACCAGGAGTTAAGGCCGTCTCCAGCTAACAAACCATCTTTTTCAACTTCGGTACAACATACTCCATAAAATATTAAGTTCCTTTTATTTTTTTCCTCATCCATTGTTTCTTTCCTACAGTTCGCCACCTTTTTTTGTTCCCAACATTATTCGTGCTCGGAGCTCTTGTTTTCTAGTGGAAACGGAATTTTGTTCAGACCGCGAGGATTTCGAGATCGAATCAGTATCATCGAATGCGCAAGACCGTCCGGATCACGTTGTTCGACATGTCGACATAAATGCTTCAAGACTCTCGTTCTTCTCTTTTGTTCCTTTCTAGATCTTCCTAAGAGTCCACCTTCCATCTTTTACTCCCCGACAACCTTGAGTCCCATAGACGACCATAGACTATAACCTCTCTTCCTCTCTTCAGCCCTTCGCGGATAGCTTTTCCTCCTTACCTCCCCTTCACAGTATCACCGCCACGACCCAGTATCCGGAGTTTCCACGCGGTCTTGCTCCGCGGCCTTATCTCAATCTATTCTTTCTCTTCCAAATCATCTTCACCGCGAACTTCACCTTCGCCTCATGTTTTCTCGTCACTGGATCTCTCCACATCGGAACACGCAAGGCATTCTTTAGGATAACCGAGGTTCAAAACACGCAATTGATTTTTCTATATACAGGGTGTATCTAAGAGTATGTTACAAATTTTAAGGGCGTATTTTAGGGGTCAAAATAAGAAAAAAGTTCATTTAAACATGAGTCCAAAAATGCTTTCCCTTCGAGTTATAGCCTTCTACAGCGTACGATAAATTGCCCATGCGGCCGGTGTTCTAAACATTCTCCATTTCTCTTTCTCTTCCTCCGTTTTTTGGAAACAATTGGTCTGAGAAAGAATTTTAGAAAGAATAGCTTTTTGAACGTTCTTTTCTCCTGAATCAAATTGTTTCATTCATTTTTCAATACGATGAAGAATGAAAGAATATAGCCATTTGAATATAACCAATTGGCACCCACCTCCATAACTCCTCTTTAAAATCGGACCAAATTGTCAAAACCATATAAAAATGAAAGTCACTATTAATTATTACGCTGTGCAACATTTCGACGATCTTCTTCCCCCCAACTTTAGCAGGCTATAACTCGAAGGGAAAGAATTTTTGGATTCATGTTTATAGAAACTTTTTTTCTTATTTTGACCGTTAGAATACGCCCTTAAAATCAGTAACATACTTTTAGTAATGTATATACATACTGTATATACAGGGTGTCCCATTTTAATGTCCCACTTCAAATAACTCTTCAGTATTGAAGTTTCAAGGAAAATGATCTGAATAAAAGTTGTAGGGATTTAAATGAACTACCTTATGATGACCTTGATTTTTATCTTGACCTCTATTTTCAAGATCATTTGAACGTGAACTTGCGTTTTTCAAATGGAAACCCTTATTTTTTATTACACTGCTTTTGCTACTAGTTAATTTGAGCAACTTTTGTCTAAAACATTTTTTTATTTGTCTAATATTTTTTAAGATATTTGAGGAAAATTGATAACTTTTTAATATTTAACTTACGATATCTCGCTAATTATTTGTCGGAAGAAAAGTGGTATTAGACTTTCTTGCTTTATTTAGTCTCAAGAATATATTGTTACATTAACGCCCTGATTTTTGTTAATTTGATGATTTTCAAATTTCCAAAAATCAGTAAGTATAATCGATATTGTATATTGTGTTTATTTACCATGGTTTAAAGCGATCAGGTATTATTATTATCCCCGCTTATTATTATCTATTCGCGCGCTTTTGTCTAAACGCTTAACGCGGCCGAACATCGCTACGGATATTATGTACGGGGTTTAGTTACCGCAATTCAGATTAAGCAAGAGTCGCAATTCGGATTCTTTACGAGGGTGGTCCTTTCTAGCATCCGAGCGCCGCGTAAACTTCGTTCAGCAGTCAACCACACAAACTCCATATCAGGTCTGTAAATATGAAACCGGAATTTGCCCATAGATGCCCCTAGCTGTCAATGTAGTTTAGGGTTTTTTGATGTCCTCTTGCTCTCTCGACGATTGCAAGTGGAGGGTAGGTCCTAAATCAACCTAGGCGTGTTCTTTTCCTTTGTAATCTTTGTAATCTTTATTGCGCATGTGCCTGCCAGTCGCAGAGCACGTGAATCACAGATGTGGCGTATGCGCCTCGAAGGTACAAAAGTCGTTGCTCTCGCACGCATACAGGTCACAGCGGGACTTGTATATGTGTAGACAGACAAGGGCCGATGCACCTGCCTGCTTCCTCTCGCACACACGCGTCTGCGTGTCGGAATCGCAGTATCACACGAGAAACAGGCGAAACAATCGAAGCTAAGAACTAGCGACTGTGTTCAATGTGCTCTGTGAGCGCTTTCAACGGTTACTACTACCGTTGCTCTTTTTCCCCGCACGAGTGAGACTTGCGCGCGCTCTATAGCGCCGCACGGAAAACGGATGCGTGCGCCTTGGGGAACTCAAAGTCCCCACAGGTACTCCCCCCCTCAGTACCTCTCTAGGCAGAGAGGAACGAAACTTTTTCTTTTCGCGTATGTTTTAATTTGTGGCGCGGACAAAGTGGACGGACGCGGATCATTGGTTTTCAGCTGTTCGGAGCCGTTATCCTCCAGTACAGTGAACGCGGGTTTTAGCGACTCTGTTGACAAAGTTTTTTCCTCACCATTGATGTCCACGAGGAATACGCGGTCTGTTATGCGCCTGATTACTGGATGAGGACCCGAATACGGCGGATCGAGCGGCCGGCGAACAGAGTTAATGCGACGGAAGACGTGCGAACAAGTGTATAAATCTCGGAAAACGAACGGTTTCGCGTTTGTGTGATGAACTGTTGCAGTTGGACGGATCTTACGAATATATGCGCGGAATTTTTCTAAAAATATAAATGGATCAGCCGGTGGATCCTCATGAACAAAAAATTCACCCGGTAACCGTAGTGTTGTGCCGAAAGAAGCTTTGCTGGAGACGCTTGCGGATCCTCCTTCATGCATGCTCTTAGGCCAAGAAGGACGGTTGGTAAGATGTCTGGCCACGGTGTTGGTGCGTGGCATCTCAGCGCTGCCTTCAGGGTGCGATTCCAGCATTCGATGAGTCCGTTCGCTTGAGGATGATACGGCGTAGTGCGAATCCGAGGTGCGCCAATCAATCGCGCTAACGACTGGAAGAGTGCAGATTCAAACTGCGTTCCCTGATCTGTGGTGATCGTCAGTGGAGTTCCGAAGTTGCATATCCAGTGATTGAAGAGAGCGGATGTTACAGTGTCTGCTTCAATGTTCGGTAGTGGAAGTGCAACTGGCCATCTGGAAAAACGATCTATGATTGTGAGGCAATAGCGGTTACCTCGTACAGGCGGTAGCTCTATCAGGTCCAAATGGATGTGATTGAATCGGTTGTCCGCTGCTTCGATATTCAGGCTGTGGTTTGTTGTGTCTGCTGACTTTTGGTCGCTGGCACGGTAAACACTCGCGTGCCCAGCGAGAAACATCTTGGTTGATGCCTGGCCAGATGAGTTTCTGTTTGATGCACTTCAGCGTTGAGCGAGCGCTCGGATGAGCCGGACCATGGATGATGTCGAATGCCTTGCGTCGAAGTGGTTGTGGTAGGTACGGTCGTACGATGCCCATCGATACATCACACCAGATGTCTTCTTCCTCGATCCGAAGGTTCGGCTCGAGCGACGTGGATCTTACGATGTCTGCGAGTTCTGGATCTGCTTCTTGCGCGTTTGCAATGATTTTCGCTGAGAGCGTGCTTGGCATCTCAATTGCGCTGATCCTGGAGAGCGTGTCTGTAACCACGTTGTTTTCGCCTCTCACATGGACTATGTCCGTGGTGAACTGCGAGATGTAGTCCAGTTATCTCAGCTGGCGTGGCGAGCTCTTTTCTGCCTTCCTGCTAAAAGTATATGTTAGCGGTCGGTGGTCTATCCGTACCTGGAATACTCTTCCTTCAAGTATGTGCTTGAAGAATTTGACGGCAGCGAACACAGCAAGAAGCTCTCGGTCATATGTGGAGTACTTCTGCTCGGTCGGAGAGAGTTTCCGTGAGAAGAATCCAAGCAGCTGCCAGTGTCCGTCTATCTGCTGCTCGAGTGACGCGCCTATAGCGGAGTCAATAGCATCGGTCGTCAGTGTGAGAGGTGCATCCGGAGCGAGGAAGGCTGAGTGTGTGGCAGCTGTCAATGCGTCCTTGCATTTCTGGAACGCAGCCTCTGTCTCCGTTGTCCAGTGAATCTCTCGCTTATCCCTCTTCTTCGCATCCTTCAGGTGTCTAGTTAGCGGAGCTTGCTGTTGAGCGGTATTCGGCAATACTCGACGGTAATAGTTTACCATCCCCAAGAAGCGGCGTAGATCTGTGATGGTCTTGGGTTTTGGGAACTGTTGAATGGCTGTTACCCCGTCGAGTGGTGGTTTAAGTCCAGTCTGTGAGACGGTGTAGCCGAGATAACGCACAGAATCCTGTCCAAAGAAGAATTTGGTCGCATGGACTGGAAAGTTGTTCTCCTGGAGCACTCTGAGAACGGCATCGAGATGTTGAAGATGTTCTTCATGACTGTCTGAGAAGACGATGATGTCATCCACGTAGCATGCAGCAAAGTTGATCCCGCGCAGTATATTATTCATATGCCGTTGGAACGTTTGCCTGGCATTTCGGAGTCCAGGCGGCATGCCTAAGAATTCAAACAGGCCGAAAGGTGCCGTGACAGCGGTTTTGGGGGCGTCCTCCGGTGCAACAGGAATTTGATGATACGCTCGGATTAGGTCTAGCGTGGAAAAGACCTTTTTCTCGTGCAACTGTTGCAGGATGTCCTCTATTCGTGGAATCGGATATCTGTCTGGAACAGTTTGAGAATTCAGACGCCGATAATCACCTGTTGTGCGCTAGCCACCTTGGTTTTTCTTCACCATTGTATCGGACTCGCCCATTAACTGCGTGAAGGTTGCACGACCCCGAGATGCAAGAGAAGGTTGAAGTCTGCCTTGGCGGCTGCCAATTTGTCACCTAGAAGTCGTCGTGGACGCTCAAACACTGGAGGTCCTGTGGTTTCTATGTGATGTGCGATCCCGTCAAAGCAGATCGCTGAAGGAGTTGGCCTTGGTGCGAAGACTGCAGCGTGCGAGTCCAGTAGTGTGGCATATGCCTCTCGGTGTGGTGAGTTCGGAAGATTGTGCTGGCTGGTTGCGGAGACACTAAAAATGGTTGTTTCACATACCTGACCCTGTGTGGCAAGGCTGGTTTTTGAATCCACAAGGCCTTGTCGAGAAAGATCAATGATTAGACCGTAGTGTGAGAGAAAATCAGCTCCGATGATCGCTGAGTTCACATCAGCAATGATGAACGACCATTTTAATGCGCGGCGAAGTCCGAGTTCGAGGGTGAGCGGCTGCTGACCAAATGTGCAGATAGCTGATGAATTGGCGGCGAATAGTTGTAGCTCGGTAGGAGTGAGCTTCCTGTGCACGCACTTCCGAGGAATCAGCGAAACAACGGATCCAGAATCGACCAAGAAACTAATGTTCGTGGTCCTGTCAAAAACCTGGAGTCTTTTCTCATTAGGCGCTGCTTGCTGTCGCCGATTGCCTATGTCGACGGCAGCGACGTCAGTTTCCCGTGCCATTTGCATTGGTAGCTTGGAGTGTAAAGCTGCACGGCTGCTGGCATCGTCTCGCAGCAGCACCGAAGCGGCGGTGGTAATAGCACCACTGACTGGTTAGTTGCTGAGTATGGCTGTTACGAGAGCGCGACCTGGAACGTGTACGTTGACGCTGGGTGAGCTGTCCTTGGTGGACAACAGCAGGCAGCAGGCGCTCAAGTAGAGTCGTCAGGTGTGCGACGGACTGTTGCATGGTGGTTACTGCTTCTCCTAACCGCTGAATGGTTTGAGTGTCGGCAGCTCCCAGTCTACCTGGTGACGGTGAATGGTTCTTGCAGCAACTGCAAGAACTTGAGATGTAGAAGAGTCTTCCATGAGCTCGTCTGCAACTGTTGAGAGGTCCTCTAAGCAGGTTGTCCGAAGGATCTTGAGGACTCGCTGTCCCGGGTGGTAGAAGTGCTAGCCAGCGCACTCGCAGGATGTCCTGTGACATTCGGTCGCCTGCAAGCGTCCTCATGTGACGGAGGAGTTGCGAGGGCTTGCGGTTGCCAAGCTCCAAGTCTGTGAGTAGACGGTGGAGCTGCTTGTCTGCAGAGTCTGCGAAACGTGCAAGTAACTGCGTTTTCAAAGTGACATACTTGTCAATGACAGGTGGTGATGCCAGGATGTCCGCTATTTCCTGAATTGCTTCAAAGTCGAGTGCACCGATGACGAGGTGATACCTGCCGTCATCAGAGCGGATACGATGTATCTGAAATAGTGATTCTATTTGCGCGAACCACAGAGCTGGCTGTTGTTTCCAAAACGGTGGAATTTTACACGCTGTGATAGACTCGATGACATTGTCACTGAACGGAGGCCCCATGTCAATGAGCAGCTCCAATTGGGATGCACTCCCATGAGGTAGTTCGATGTGGCTTGGCCCTGCCGGTGTGACGGGTGGCTGCTCCAGTCCCTTGGACGGAGGGGTGTGATGTAGCGACATGTTGTCTCTGTTCGGATTCACGGAGTGAATACGATTGTACGCAGTTTTTTTCTCGAGGTACTGTTAAAAATTGCGTGTGCGGTTGTCGCGTTGCAAACAGGCGCGAAAAAGTGTGTAGCATTTGATCAGAATTTTTTACTGTTGCGGAACTGCACGTGTCACACTCACGATGACTGCATGCGCAGAGCAGAGTCTCAGCCAATCAGAGTCCGTCACGCATGCGCCGATGATCACCACGCGCACAGCACCGATTCTCCGACCAATCAGAGTTTGTCACGCATACGCCGATAGTCACTACGCGCATAGCACCGAGTCTCCGACCAATCAGAGTTTGTCACGCATGCGCTGATAGTCGCTACGCGCACAGCACCGAGTCTTCAACCACTCACAGCTCGATTCTGCCCTTCATCGAAGCGAAGCTGTCCGATGGTGGCGGAATCACCCGATGCGAACAAATGTTTCTAATTTTTGGGAAGATTGAATTTTTACCGGTCGGCAAGGTGACCTCAGCCAGAAGGTCCGTTGGAATAGGCACAATGTCTCTCTCTTCTTCCGTTGCACTGCGAATCTTGTCCGGTTACCAATTTAGGTGTTGGGGTCACCAATTTAGGGGGGTCACCAATTTTTGCTCCTCTTGCTCTCTCGTCGATTGTAAGTGGAGGGTAGGTTCCTAAATCAACCTAGGCGTGTTCTCTTCCTTTGTAATCTTTGTAATCTTTATTGCGCATGTGCCTGCCAGTCACAGAGCACGTGAATCACAGATGTGGCGTATGCGCCTCGAAGGTACAAAAGTCGTTGCTCTCGCACGCATACAGGTCACAGCGGGACTTGTATATGTGTAGACAGACAGGGGCCGATGCACCTGCCTGCTTCCTCTCGTACACACGCGTCTGCGCGTCGGAATCGCAGTATCACACGAGAAACAGACAAAACAATCGAAGCTAAGAACTAGCGACTGTGTTCAATGTGCTCTGTGAGCGCTTTCAACGGTTACTACTACCGTTGCTCTTTTTCCCCGCACGAGTGAGACTTGCGCGCGCTCTATAGCGCCGCACGGAAAACGGATGCGTGCGCCTTGGGGAACTCAAAGTCCCCATAGTAGTTACCGTCAAACCGCGTCATAGGCGCCATTTCCATTTGTTGACATCTGACAAAGATTTTCAACTCACAACAATATAAGTTTCATACAACAGCATAGTATGTAATAGTGTTGAACATGTCGAATTTTATGCCTGGAAGTTACGATTTGCGGACAGCATTGATTTTCTGTTACCATTTGAAGAAAACTGCTACAGAATCGCATCGAATGCTTGTCGAAGCTTACGGTGAGCATGCTGTGGGTAAATCACAGTGCTTCGAGTGATTTAAGAAATTCCAACCTGGCGATTTTGACGTGAGAAACGAAGAATATGGTAGACCACCGAAAAAGTTTGAAGACAGCGAATTACAAGCATTATTGGATGAGGATGACGCTCAAACGCAACAACTCGCGGAACAATTAAATGTGACACGAGGAGCCGTCTCCATACGTTTGAAAGCCATGGGAAAGATCCAGAAGATAGGAAAATGGGTTCCACATGAACTGAATGAAAGACAGCAGGAAAACTGAAAAACCACTTGCGAAATGCTGCTCGCCAGATACAAAAGAAAGTCATTTCTTCATCGAATTGTGACTGGCGATGAAAAGTGAATATACTTTGAGAATCCTAAGCGTAAAAGATCATAGGTCACTCCAGGCGAACCATCGACATCGACTGCAAGGCCAAATCGCTATGGACGGAAGATAGTGCGCTATTTGGTGGGATCAGAAGGATGTGATCTATTGCTGCGCCCTTGCGCGAGAAAAATAACACGGAATTAACAAAACGAAAGAAGCTTTATTTTAATTCGTCCGTTCGTCTTGACAAGACTAGAGCGACTTTCTCTCATCTCTTCTTCTTTACTTTATTTATTTAACAATCTCCTTGACAACAACAGCTGTCAAACAATCTCTACTCGATTCCTTTGCAGTCCACTCCCAGGAGCGTGGGGATAACATGTTCCCCAAAGACACGGGCGCAGCACTATTATGAGCTGCTAAAACCTTTTTTTTTTTTTTTTTTACGAGGAGGAAATCCATCATGGATACCCTGACCCTCGAGGAAGGGTCAGGGTTATGCCGGACTCCTACCAGCTAAAACCTCCCCAGGTGGCGCTGCGAAGGGACTGGCTTCGGGACCCCGGAGCCACGTGATTGCTTATCGAGGCCCCGAGTCCAGGCTTACTTCTGTCCCTGAGGGGTAGGGTGGGGGAGGGGGGAAGCTAACCCAAAGGTTCGCTTCGACCACCGCTCCCCAGGGGAGGGGGGAAGCCCGAGGGCTCGCTTCGACCACCGCTCCCCTTTCCCGCCCCTCATGCCTCGTCTCTTCGATCAGGAAGGGGGAAGCCGGCCGAAGCCCGCTTCAACCACCGTTCCTGACCAGACGAGGCGCCGCTAATACATGTTGTGCGGACGGCTGATCCACCTTCTCAGCCGGCCGCCCTACGTTGGAGGGCTGGTTGGGGCACCGGGAGTCCCCGCCCGGTGCCCCATCCTCCTGCCCGGCGGTTACGGGGGGAAAAGGTCCCCTAGCCGCTGGGCACTCCCACCTCCGCAGAGGAATGAGAGGGAGGGTCCTAATGACCCCCCCTTCCTTCATATCCTTTATTTTGGACCTTTTAATAAGGGGGGAGAGAGGTGTTATCTCCAGTAAGAAGAACCTTACTGGCATCCTCCTGTTCCCCCTTGCTGTCATCCGACTCCCACTCTGGAAGCCGGAGGAGCGCGGTTGGGGAGTCGGGGCCTGAGTCCCGGTCTCCTCGCACTCCTTTCGTCTGTCGGAGCTACTGTGGAGGAGGTTGGGGGCCGATGCAACCGCTGTTGTTGTTGCATTTCCCCTTCCTCCTCCCGCAGCTCTTCTTCTTGTACTTGCTCTGTATGAGGCATCTTTTCGCCTTGGGGCCCTTCCCATTTGCGATGGAGGGGGAGCAGGAAGGGGAGGGGGTGGAGGCGGTGGTGGACCCATCATCCTCCTTAGTGCATCCTCATCTGACGAGGATGCAACCCCTCCCTGCTTCTGCTCTTCCCCCCTCTCCATAGGCGGTGTCTCTCCCGCCTTCTCCTTTTCCTCCCCTTTCCTTCTGCCCTTCTTCGCCGCTCTTCTGCCTCCTCCTTCTGCGTCATGATCGATTCGCAGAAGGAGGAGAATGCATCCCATTTTTTCTCGCTTTCGAGAATCTTCTCGATTATGGTCGGGAGTGACAGGTCTCGACCAACTACCCGGATCATGACTCCGCGCTCAACGCCCCAGGCGGGACAGTCCTGGAGCGTATGTTGCGCGGAATCATGATCGTGTCCGCAATGGTGGCAGGACGTCGTGCGCTCTTTTCCTATACGGCACAGGTACTCACCAAAGCAGCCATGCCCGGTGAGCACCTGTGCCATTCTGAACGTCAGAGTCCCGTGGGCCCTCCCTACCCACTCCGGTAGGAAGGGCCGGACGGCCTCGACAGTCCTCCTCCCGTACCTGGCATTAGCCAGTAATCTTACCCATCTCTGGAGGAAGACCTGTCGAGCCTGGTGCTTCATGTTTCTCACGGCCCTGGCGAACAGCTCTCCAGCCCCGTTCTTAGGAGCTCACGCTTCCCGCCGTATGTGTCTATACGACAGGGCCATAAGCTCCAGGGAGGGCATGCTCGCCAGAACCGTCGCCGCCACGCGAGATACAGTGCGGTAGCATCTAGCCACCCTGACCGCCAGCACCCTCTGTACTTTGCGCATTTGCGCGCGCATAGGGCGACTGGCGGCCAGGGTTTCCGCCCATACCGGTGCTCCGTAGAGCGCCACCGAATTTAGGACTCCTGCGTGGAGGCGACGAGCCTTCCCGTCTGGCCCCCCGACGTTGGGCATAAGTCAGCCCAGCCTGGCAGATATTACCCTTAGGCGGGGGACCAGCCTGTTGAAGTGTTCTCTGAAACACCAGGTGCCGTCCAATATGAGGCCCAGATACTTCATCTGGGCTTCTAACGGGACCCTGACTGTCCCTATCCTCACCTGGGCCTGGGGCGGCTTCCATCTCTTGGGGCGAAAGAAAATAGCTTCAGTTTTTCTTTCAGCCACCACCAAGCCCAGGCTGCGGATGGAGCGCACGACTCCTGCCACCGCCAGGTTTGCCGTGTGTACAGCATCCCCCCCAGTCGTAGGCTAAGATGAGCGTATCATCTGCATAGCATATAATGCTGCAGCCGGGGGCGAGGACTGTTCGGAGGACTGAGTTATAACCGAGGTTCCACAGTAGCGGGCCCAGTACCGAGCCCTGTGGAACCACGCAACTCATTCCCCTCTCGCGCACCGCGTCATCGGCGTCCATCCAAGTCAGACGCCGACCCCGGAAGTAGTCCTCAACAACGGCCGTGAGGTAGGGTGGGAAGCGGAAATGGTTCCGCATTGCCTCCACCACCCTACCCCAGGGCAGGGTGTTAAACGCGTTCGCTATATCGAGCGGTATAGCAACCGCCACCCTGCCCTCCGTCACGATGGCCTCCGAGAGGGACCTGAGATGCAGAATTGCATCTATGGTTGACCTTCCTTCTCGGAAGCCATATTGGCCGTCGCTAAGATCAGGACCTTCCTGGGACATATGCCTCTGGAGGCGGGCAGCTATAACTCGCTCAAAGAGCTTGCCCGCCTCATCCAGGAGGCATATGGGCCGGTACGCGGAGGGGGAGTCCTCCGGTTTGCTCTCTTTTTGGAGGAGGACCACATTGGCCCTCCCCCAGACTGGGGGGAACCTTCTCTCCTTGAAGGCGCGCGTGAACAGGTCTGCGAACTTCCCATTCATATACCCTGAGGCCAGGGTGAGTACGCGGCCGGGGATGCCATCCGGTCCTGGAGCTTTCCGGCTCTTGACCTTCTTGACAGCCCCGGCCACCTCCTCCTCTGTGACCCGCGGTACCTCCCCTTGGTGTTCGGGGGATGGGAAACTGTACGGGATGATGGGGTTATTTTCTCTCTTCGGGAAGAGAGTCCCCATCACCCGTTCCAGGAACCGGGAGTCAAGCGTCACCGTCAGAGGGGGCGTCCATGGTCTCAGCTTTTGCATTACTATTCTATATGGACGCTCCCACGGATCCGCATCTAATGAGAGGAAGAGATCATCCCACCCTCTTCCTCTGGCCGCCCCTATGGCTTCTCTAAACTCTATCGCTGCCTTGTTGAACTCCTTCCGGGCGGTCAGAGTGGCCTCAGGGTCTTTTGATTTTGATTTCGCTTTTCCCTGTTCCGCGCCCTTCTAAACTCCCGTCTGAGGGGGACCGACCTGCACCTCAGCGCAGCTATATGTTCGGTCCACCACCAGGCGGTCCGTTTTGGGCAGGACTTGACTCTAGGGATGGAGGCATCGCACGCTAGTGCGAGTATACACCTCCATATTACCTCCATGACCTCAGAGTCAAGGTCCTGCCCTTCTCTCCGTCGTGGCCAGGTGGAGCCCTCCAGGGAGATTTCCAGATTCTCCCTGTCGAGCTGGGCCAATGACCATCTACCAGGTCGGGGTTCCTTCTTTTGGTCAGGCCGCAGGCCATTGGGGGTGACGGACAGCTCCATCTCTATCAAGAAATGATCCGATAGAGCTTCTAATTCGTCCGCCACCCTCCAGGTCCGCACTCTCCTCAGGGCCGCGGGGGTTGCCCATGATAAGTCAATTATTGACTCCCCCGCGACCCTACAAATGTGGGTTTATTCCCTTCATTGAGGATATGCAGACCTAGGCCCGCAGCCCAATCCACAGTTACCTCCCCCCCGCCTGTCATCGCGCCGGGAACCCCATAGTTCTGATTTCGCGTTGAAGTCTCCGGCCACGATAACAGGACCTGGGAGATGTCTTTGAATGGCATCTCCCATTTCTTGGAGCCTGGACCTATACCCAATTAGGTCCAGGCTCTTTGTTGGGGGGAGGTATACCCCGACCACGGTGATCACCCCCCACTTGGTCACGACATATCCCCTTCCACAACCCACAAAGGTTGCGGGGGGGTCGCTCGCTCTCCATACTATAGCGACAGAGCCCAAGTCGTCCCCAAACCATTTTGGGTGGTTTCTGGGGACACGGTAGAGCTCTGCCGCTATACCTAGTCCTGCACCGCGCTCCGCCATAGTATGCTCAAACAAGGGTTGAGCTTGGCGGGCGCGGTGCAGGTTTCCTTGTAAGAGCCTAGTTGACATTTTTGTCAACTGGGCTAATTATCACCTTCCCTCCTGGTAGGTCTCCTTCGTCACTGCCTTCGCCTTCTACCGGGTGAGGGCGTTTTTCCCCTCATTTTCCATCTACTTCCATATTTTCTGTCTCCAACGGATCTGGAGGTGGAGGGATGGTCCTTATTCTCTGAGGGAGAAGGGAGGGTTGCGGAGGTTGTGTGGGTTGTGATTCCCGATCCCCACTCTCCTCCAACTGCTTCTCCCCTTCCTCTTCATTTCCCCCTTCTTTCCCCTCGGTAATGGCGGGAGAGTCTTGCGGTGCTGGTGCGAGTACCGTACCCCCTTCTACCGCCCTTCTTTGGGTATTCCCCTTCCTTTTGGGGGGACGACAAGATGCTCCCCCCATCCTATGGTCCGATTGGACTCCTGCCTCTGTGCATATTTGACACCTGGCTTTTGCCTCGCAATCTCGAACCAGGTGCCCGGGTTCGCCACACCTATAGCAATTTTGCCTGCGGTCAACATTATTTGTGCAATTTTGTTGTGTGTACCCCCTTTCGAGGCACTTGAAGCACTGTAGGGGTCTGTCCTGCAGCATCTCCGCTTTTACTTGCGTCCATCCTATTATAATTGTTTCCTTCCCTGCAATCTTCTTGGCCGCTAGCAATGGACATTGGATCCATATTGTCCTATATCCATTTTGAGCTATCCTTATTTTTCCAGTTTTGACATCACTGGTCTCGCATCCCCCTATTCTCGCTACTCCTTCCGCAACTTCCCTTTCAGAGGTCGAGATCTCCAGTCCTCTCAAGCGAAGCTCTCCCATTTTTTGGGGTCTGCTTACCTTTGCCCTGTCAGTTAGGACCTCTCTTTATTTGTCTGCCAGAATGTCAGCTTGCCTCCCTCTTTCTTCCCCTGGGATCTCCAGGACTAGCGCTCCAGTCGCGCCAATCCTGGTCCTCATTTTTTCGATCCCGATGTTTGTCAGGTCGATTTTACTTTTAGCTTCAGCGAGCAGTTCCTTGTATCGGCTCTTGTCCGCTGTTATTGTGGCAGCTGCAGTGTTAGGAACTTTTCGCTTTGCTTGCTTCCTTTCCTTCATTCCCTTATTTCCTTCCTTTACAATCCTTTCCGTCTCCTGCCTTTTTTGGTCCTTTTTGTCTTCCTTTTTTTCTTTTCTTCCCAGTACCTTGGTCCATGGAACCTCGTTCTCAGGTGTGGATGTTCCTACTTTGTTCTCCGGCATCAGGTTCTTCGTTCTTTGAGATGCTACGGGGGTTCCCCTTTCCCTTCCCGTATTGTTGCTATCTCCTTTATTGCCATTCCTTCCTGCCCCTTGATTGGGAGTTCCTCTTTGTCTCTCCTTTTTCCCTTCCTTCTTCTTTTCACCAGTCCTTTGTACTGTCCATTCGTTCAGAACTTTCAATACCATATTGGTGATCTTTCCTTTCAATCCTTCCTCTTCCTTTTTCCCAATTTCCTCCGTCCTTTCCATCCTCACTTTGTTGTTAAATGGGACGTTCTCCCTTATCTTGGGGCCAACATTTCGTTTCCCTGCGACCCTGACATCATTTTGTCCTTTCCCCACGGGGTGTATCTTCCCTTTCGGAATCAATTCTTTCTGGATCTCTATCACTCCGATAGGTGCTTCCTCTTCCTCTGACATATCCACCAGTGGTGGGCTTATTCTTCCTTTTGCCCATTCCATTCTTTCCTCCTGTGTTTCCACGCAGGCGGGAGGCGAGGGGGCACCCGCAAGTAGCTGTGGTGCCCTCTTTATACTCCCTCCTGCGTTTCCATGCTGTTTCGGAGGCGAGGAGGACACCGCCAACTGCGACGGCGCCTCCTTTATACTCCGCAACAGTTCCCTGACTTCCTCCAATTCCTTCTTCATATCATTCAATGATGCCTTTAGGTTGAGATTCTCTGTTTTGAGTTCCTCTATTACATCAAGGTTCTCTCCGCTTTTGTCCTTAGCCATGTAGTTGGCCATCAGGTTGGTGTCCACGGTTATGGCCGCCGCGGCGTCTCGAAGGACCTTGACGTACGTCCCTTTTAAATTCTTGGATTTCACTGAGAAACCCAAGACCTTCATTGATGCCTCCATAACTGAGGCTGAGATATCCCTGAAAGAGGTCTCCTCCATTTCCTCCATTATCCTTTTCACCTCAGCCTTATATTTCCTGTTTGCTGAGCATGTTTGGAATTCATCGACCGGGTTCTCAAGGCCTTTCAAGAGTTTCTCTTCCTTCGCTTTTTCCAGGAGGACTTGATTTCTTGCCATAAATTCTTTCTTCTTCCTGTATTCTCCCGTTGTTTCTGTTCTCCCTCTTCCTCTTGTGGCCTTTTTGAAGAATTCTTCTTCGTCTGTCTCCCCATTTTCTTTCTTAGGGATATCCCACTTCCCTCCCACAGGTTTTTTGTTATCGCCCGTCCACTCATCTCCTGAGCTTTCGTCGGACGTCGACTCATCAGGATCTATTGGCGATCTAGACCTTCCTTCATCGGTCTTCTTCGCCCTTGCGGCATTTCTGGACTTAGCACTTCTAAGTCCTCCTCTCTTTGCCACCTGGTTTCTGCCAGGTTGGCTATTTACAGCAACTTCTGTTGTTGCCCTTCGTCGATGGCGATCAGATGTTGCCATTCCGCTCGTGTCCATGGATGTAGCCAGGGTCGTCGTCTTTTGTTCCATATCTAATGAGTCGTTGTGAGAATTAAAGTCAGTCATTGTGGTTTGTAACCCCTCTACACGGCTCCGGTGCCCGGGCATGCCCGCATCCCCCCGGAAAGGGGGAGCCTCCGAGTTCCCCCAGAGGAGCACCATATGACACGAGCCGACGGAATATACCATCGTCGGCATAGGCCTCCCGCCCCTAACCACCATTTCTGGTGGCCAGACCGCTTTCGGGGGTCCCACACCGATAATGTGGGCACCGTGCAGAGCGCCGCCACGCGGGGGGCCCCATGGAAGGAGGTAGTTCACCGGTGTCGCACCCCACCGGGAACGCCTCCCCCATGGTAGCCAGCGTGCTCGCGCCGCCCGAGGGTCCGCTTTAGGGTGATGCGATCGC